>NC_143037.1:76900000-76995000 GCF_057628025.1 Oncorhynchus mykiss
GGAACACGACAACTGAACTGAACTCAAACCAGCGTCGTAGGGAACACGACAACTGAACTGAACTCCAACCAGCGGCGTAGTGAACACGACAACTGAACTGAACTCCAACCAGCGGTGTAGGGAACACGACAACTGAACTGAACTCCAACCAGCGGTGTAGGGAACACGACAACTGAACAGACCTCCAACCAGCGGCGTAGGGAACACGACAACTGAACTGAACTCCAACCAGCGGCGTAGGGAACACGACAACTGAACGGAACACGACAACTGAACGGAACACGACAACTGAACAGAACTCCAACCAGCGGCGTAGGGAACACGACAACTGAACGGAACCCGACAACTGAACGGAACACGACAACTGAACAGAACTCCAACCAGCGGCGTAGGGAACACGACAACTGAACAGAACTCCAACCAGCGGTGTAGGGAACACGACAACTGAACTGAACTCCAACCAGCGGCGTAGGGAACACGACAACTGAACAGACCTCCAACCAGCGGCGTAGGGAACACGACAACTGAACTGAACTCCAACCAGCGGCGTAGGGAACACGACAACTGAACTGAACTCCAACCAGCGGTGTAGGGAACACGACAACTGAACAGAACTCCAACCAGCGGTGTAGGGAACACGACAACTGAACTGAACTCAAACCAGCGGCGTAGGGAACATGACAACTGAACAGAACTCCAACCAGCGGTGTAGGGAACACGACAACTGAACTGAACTCCAACCAGCGGCGTAGGGAACACGACAACTGAACGGAACACGACAACTGAACTGAACTCCAACCAGCGGCGTAGGGAACACGACAACTGAACTGAACTCCAACCAGCGGTGTAGGGAACACGACAACTGAACTGAACTCAAACCAGCGGTGTAGGGAACACGACAACTGAACTGAACTCCAACCAGCAGTGTAGGGAACACGACAACTGAACGGAACTCCAACCAGCGTCGTAGGGAACACGACAACTGAACTGAACTCCAACCAGCGGTGTAGGGAACACGACAACTGAACTGAACTCCAACCAGCGGCGTAGGGAACACGACAACTGAACTGAACTCCAACCAGCGGCATGGGGAACACGACAACTGAACTGAACTCCAACCAGCGGTGTAGGGAACACGACAACTGAACTGAACTCCAACCAGTGGTGTAGGGAACATGACAACTGAACGGAACACGACAACTGAACAGAACTCCATCCAGCGTCGTAGGGAACACGACAACTGAACTGAACTCCAACCAGCGGTGTAGGGAACACGACAACTGAACTGAACTCCAACCAGCGGAGTAGGGAACACGACAACTGAACTGAACTCCAACCAGCGGTGTAGGGAACACGACAACTGAACTGAAGTCCAACCAGTGGTGTAGGGAACACGACAACTGAACTGAACTCCAACCAGCGGCGTAGGGAACACGACAACTGAACTGAACTCCAACCAGCGGTGTAGGGAACACGACAACTGAACAGAACTCCAACCAGCGGCGTAGGGAACACGACAACTGAACTGAACTCCAACCAGCGGTGTAGGGAACACGACAACTGAACTGAACTCCAACCAGCAGCGTAGGGAACACGACAACTGAACTGAACTCCAACCAGCGGTGTAGGGAACACGACAACTGAACAGAACTCCAACCAGCGGTGTAGGGAACACGACAACTGAACTGAACTCCAACCAGCGGTGTAGGGAACACGACAACTGAACTGAACTCCAACCAGCGGTGTAGGGAACACGACAACTGAACTGAACTCCAACCAGCGGTGTAGGGAACACGACAACTGAACTGAACTCCAACCAGCGGTGTAGGGAACACGACAACTGAACTGAACTCCAACCAGCGGTGTAGGGAACACGACAACTGAACTGAACTCCAACCAGCGGTGTAGGGAACACGACAACTGAACTGAACTCCAACCAGCGGTGTAGGGAACACGACAACTGAACTGAACTCAAACCAGCGGTGTAGGGAACACGACAACTGAACTGAACTCCAACTAGCGGCGTAGGGAACACGACAACTGAACTGAACTCCAACTAGCGGCGTAGGGAACACGACAACTGAACAGAACTTAAACCAGCGGCGTAGAGAACACGACAACTGAACGGAACACGACAACTAAACGGAACACGACAACTGAACTGAACTCAAACCAGCGGCGTAGGGAACACGACAACTGAACTGAACTCCAACCAGCGGCGTAGGGAACACGACAACTGAACTGAACTCCAACCAGCGGCGTAGGGAACACGACAACTGAACTGAACTCCAACCAGCGGTGTAGGGAACACGACAACTGAACTGAACTCCAACCAGCGGCGTAGGGAACACGACAACTGAACTGAACTCCAACCAGCGGTGTAGGGAACACGACAACTGAACTGAACTCCAACCAGCGGTGTAGGGAACACGACAACTGAACTGAACTCCAACCAGCGGCGTAGGGAACACGACAACTGAACTGAACTCCAACCAGCGGTGTAGGGAACACGACAACTGAACTGAACTCCAACCAGCGGTGTAGGGAACACGACAACTGAACTGAACTCCAACCAGCGGTGTAGGGAACACGACAACTGAACTGAACTCCAACCAGCGGCGTAGGGAACACGACAACTGAACTGAACTCCAACCAGCGGTGTAGGGAACACGACAACTGAACGGAACTCCAACCAGCGGCGTAGGGAACACGACAACTGAACTGAACTCCAACCAGCGGTGTAGGGAACACGACAACTGAACTGAACTCCAACCAGCGGCGTAGGGAACACGACAACTGAACTGAACTCCAACCAGCGGTGTAGGGAACACGACAACTGAACTGAACTCCAACCAGCGGTGTAGGGAACACGACAACTGAACTGAACTCCAACCAGCGGCGTAGGGAACACGACAACTGAACTGAACTCCAACCAGCGGTGTAGGGAACACGACAACTGAACTGAACTCCAACCAGCGGTGTAGGGAACACGACATTTGAACTGAACTCCAACCAGCGGTGTAGGGAACACGACAACTGAACTGAACTCCAACCAGCGGCGTAGGGAACACGACAACTGAACTGAACTCCAACCAGCGGTGTAGGGAACACGACAACTGAACGGAACTCCAACCAGCGGCGTAGGGAACACGACAACTGAACTGAACTCCAACCAGCGGCGTAGGGAACACGACAACTGAACTGAACTCCAACCAGCGGTGTAGGGAACACGACAACTGAACTGAACTCCAACCAGCGGTGTAGGGAACACGACAACTGAACTGAACTCCAACCAGCGGTGTAGGGAACACGACAACTGAACTGAACTCAAACCAGCGGTGTAGGGAACACGACAACTGAACTGAACTCCAACTAGCGGCGTAGGGAACACGACAACTGAACTGAACTCCAACCAGCGGTGTAGGGAACACGACAACTGAACTGAACTCCAACCAGCGGTGTAGGGAACACGACAACTGAACTGAACTCCAACCAGCGGTGTAGGGAACACGACAACTGAACTGAACTCAAACCAGCGGTGTAGGGAACACGACAACTGAGCTGAACTCCAACTAGCGGCGTAGGGAACACGACAACTGAACTGAACTCCAACCAGCGGCGTAGGGAACACAACAACTGAACTGAACTCCAACCAGCGGTGTAGGGAACACGACAACTGAACTGAACTCCAACCAGCGGTGTAGGGAACACGACAACTGAACTGAACTCCAACCAGCGGTGTAGGGAACACGACAACTGAACTGAACTCCAATCAGCGGCGTAGGGAACACGACAACAGAACTGAACTCCAACCAGCGGTGTAGGGAACACGACAACTGAACGGAACTCCAACCAGCGGCGTAGGGAACACGACAACTGAACTGAACTCCAACCAGCGGCGTAGGGAACACGACAACTGAACGGAACACGACAACTGAACGGAACACGACAACTGAACTGAACTCAAACCAGCGGTGTAGGGAACACGACAACTGAACTGAACTCAAACCAGCGGTGTAGGGAACACGACAACTGAACTGAACTCCAACTAGCGGCGTAGGGAACACGACAACTGAACTGAACTCCAACCAGCGGTGTGGGGAACACGACAACTGAACTGAACTCAAACCAGCGGTGTAGGGAACACGACAACTGAACTGAACTCCAACTAGCGGCGTAGGGAACACGACAACTGAACTGAACTCCAACCAGCGGTGTAGGGAACACGACAACTGAACGGAACACGACAACTGAACGGAACACGACAACGGAACTGAACTCAAACCAGCGGTGTAGGGAACACGACAACTGAACTGAACTCAAACCAGCGGTGTAGGGAACACGACAACTGAACTGAACTCCAACCAGCGGTGTAGGGAACACGACAACTGAACGGAACTCCAACCAGTGGCGTAGGGAACACGACAACTGAACGGAACACGACAACTGAACGGAACACGACAACTGAACTGAACTCAAACCAGCGGTGTAGGGAACACGACAACTGAACTGAACTCAAACCAGCGGTGTAGGGAACACGACAACTGAACTGAACTCCAACTAGCGGCGTAGGGAACACGACAACTGAACTGAACTCCAACCAGCGGTGTGGGGAACACGACAACTGAACTGAACTCAAACCAGCGGTGTAGGGAACACGACAACTGAACTTAACTCCAACTAGCGGCGTAGGGAACACGACAACTGAACTGAACTCCAACCAGCGGTGTAGGGAACACGACAACTGAACGGAACACGACAACTGAATGGAACACGACAACGGAACTGAACTCAAACCAGCGGTGTAGGGAACACGACAACTGAACTGAACTCAAACCAGCGGTGTAGGGAACACGACAACTGAACTGAACTCCAACTAGCGGCGTAGGGAACACGACAACTGAACTGAACTCCAACCAGCGGTGTAGGGAACACGACAACTGAACTGAACTCAAACCAGCGGTGTAGGGAACACGACAACTGAACTGAACTCCAACCAGTGGTGTAGGGAACATGACAACTGAACGGAACACGACAACTGAACAGAACTCCATCCAGCGTCGTAGGGAACACGACAACTGAACTGAACTCCAACCAGCGGTGTAGGGAACACGACAACTGAACTGAACTCCAACCAGCGGTGTAGGGAACACGACAACTGAACTGAACTCCAACCAGCGGTGTAGGGAACACGACAACTGAACTGAAGTCCAACCAGTGGTGTAGGGAACATGACAACTGAACTGAACTCCAACCAGCGGCGTAGGGAACACGACAACTGAACTGAACTCCAACCAGCGGTGTAGGGAACACGACAACTGAACAGAACTCCAACCAGCGGCGTAGGGAACACGACAACTGAACTGAACTCCAACCAGCGGCGTAGGGAACACGACAACTGAACTGAACTCCAACCAGCGGTGTAGGGAACACGACAACTGAACTGAACTCCAACCAGCGGTGTAGGGAACACGACATTTGAACTGAACTCCAACCAGCGGTGTAGGGAACACGACAACTGAACTGAACTCCAACCAGCGGCGTAGGGAACACGACAACTGAACTGAACTCCAACCAGCGGTGTAGGGAACACGACAACTGAACGGAACTCCAACCAGCGGCGTAGGGAACACGACAACTGAACTGAACTCCAACCAGCGGCGTAGGGAACACGACAACTGAACTGAACTCCAACCAGCGGTGTAGGGAACACGACAACTGAACTGAACTCCAACCAGCGGTGTAGGGAACACGACAACTGAACTGAACTCCAACCAGCGGTGTAGGGAACACGACAACTGAACTGAACTCAAACCAGCGGTGTAGGGAACACGACAACTGAACTGAACTCCAACTAGCGGCGTAGGGAACACGACAACTGAACTGAACTCCAACCAGCGGTGTAGGGAACACGACAACTGAACTGAACTCCAACCAGCGGTGTAGGGAACACGACAACTGAACTGAACTCCAACCAGCGGTGTAGGGAACACGACAACTGAACTGAACTCAAACCAGCGGTGTAGGGAACACGACAACTGAACTGAACTCCAACTAGCGGCGTAGGGAACACGACAACTGAACTGAACTCCAACCAGCGGCGTAGGGAACACAACAACTGAACTGAACTCCAACCAGCGGTGTAGGGAACACGACAACTGAACTGAACTCCAACCAGCGGTGTAGGGAACACGACAACTGAACTGAACTCCAACCAGCGGTGTAGGGAACACGACAACTGAACTGAACTCCAATCAGCGGCGTAGGGAACACGACAACAGAACTGAACTCCAACCAGCGGTGTAGGGAACACGACAACTGAACGGAACTCCAACCAGCGGCGTAGGGAACACGACAACTGAACTGAACTCCAACCAGCGGCGTAGGGAACACGACAACTGAACGGAACACGACAACTGAACGGAACACGACAACTGAACTGAACTCAAACCAGCGGTGTAGGGAACACGACAACTGAACTGAACTCAAACCAGCGGTGTAGGGAACACGACAACTGAACTGAACTCCAACTAGCGGCGTAGGGAACACGACAACTGAACTGAACTCCAACCAGCGGTGTGGGGAACACGACAACTGAACTGAACTCAAACCAGCGGTGTAGGGAACACGACAACTGAACTGAACTCCAACTAGCGGCGTAGGGAACACGACAACTGAACTGAACTCCAACCAGCGGTGTAGGGAACACGACAACTGAACGGAACACGACAACTGAACGGAACACGACAACGGAACTGAACTCAAACCAGCGGTGTAGGGAACACGACAACTGAACTGAACTCAAACCAGCGGTGTAGGGAACACGACAACTGAACTGAACTCCAACCAGCGGTGTAGGGAACACGACAACTGAACGGAACTCCAACCAGTGGCGTAGGGAACACGACAACTGAACGGAACACGACAACTGAACGGAACACGACAACTGAACTGAACTCAAACCAGCGGTGTAGGGAACACGACAACTGAACTGAACTCAAACCAGCGGTGTAGGGAACACGACAACTGAACTGAACTCCAACTAGCGGCGTAGGGAACACGACAACTGAACTGAACTCCAACCAGCGGTGTGGGGAACACGACAACTGAACTGAACTCAAACCAGCGGTGTAGGGAACACGACAACTGAACTTAACTCCAACTAGCGGCGTAGGGAACACGACAACTGAACTGAACTCCAACCAGCGGTGTAGGGAACACGACAACTGAACGGAACACGACAACTGAACGGAACACGACAACGGAACTGAACTCAAACCAGCGGTGTAGGGAACACGACAACTGAACTGAACTCAAACCAGCGGTGTAGGGAACACGACAACTGAACTGAACTCCAACTAGCGGCGTAGGGAACACGACAACTGAACTGAACTCCAACCAGCGGTGTAGGGAACACGACAACTGAACTGAACTCAAACCAGCGGTGTAGGGAACACGACAACTGAACTGAACTCCAACCAGTGGTGTAGGGAACATGACAACTGAACGGAACACGACAACTGAACAGAACTCCATCCAGCGTCGTAGGGAACACGACAACTGAACTGAACTCCAACCAGCGGTGTAGGGAACACGACAACTGAACTGAACTCCAACCAGCGGTGTAGGGAACACGACAACTGAACTGAACTCCAACCAGCGGTGTAGGGAACACGACAACTGAACTGAAGTCCAACCAGTGGTGTAGGGAACATGACAACTGAACTGAACTCCAACCAGCGGCGTAGGGAACACGACAACTGAACTGAACTCCAACCAGCGGTGTAGGGAACACGACAACTGAACAGAACTCCAACCAGCGGCGTAGGGAACACGACAACTGAACTGAACTCCAACCAGCGGTGTAGGGAACACGACAACTGAACTGAACTCCAACCAGCAGCGTAGGGAACACGACAACTGAACTGAACTCCAACCAGCGGTGTAGGGAACACGACAACTGAACAGAACTCCAACCAGCGGTGTAGGGAACACGACAACTGAACTGAACTCCAACCAGCGGTGTAGGGAACACGACAACTGAACTGAACTCCAACCAGCGGTGTAGGGAACACGACAACTGAACTGAACTCCAACCAGCGGTGTAGGGAACACGACAACTGAACTGAACTCCAACCAGCGGTGTAGGGAACACGACAACTGAACTGAACTCCAACCAGCGGTGTAGGGAACACGACAACTGAACTGAACTCCAACCAGCAGTGTAGGGAACACGACAACTGAACTGAACTCCAACCAGCGGTGTAGGGAACACGACAACTGAACTGAACTCAAACCAGTGGTGTAGGGAACACGACAACTGAACTGAACTCCAACTAGCGGCGTAGGGAACACGACAACTGAACTGAACTCCAACTAGCGGCGTAGGGAACACGACAACTGAACAGAACTTAAACCAGCGGCGTAGAGAACACGACAACTGAGCGGAACACGACAACTAAACGGAACAGAACAACTGAACTGAACTCAAACCAGCGGTGTAGGGAACACGACAACTGAACTGAACTCCAACCAGCAGCGTAGGGAACACGACAACTGAACTGAACTCCAACCAGCGGCGTAGGGAACACGACAACTGAACTGAACTCCAACCAGCGGTGTAGGGAACACGACAACTGAACTGAACTCCAACCAGCGGCGTAGGGAACACGACAACTGAACTGAACTCCAACCAGCGGTGTAGGGAACACGACAACTGAACTGAACTCCAACCAGCGGTGTAGGGAACACGACAACTGAACTGAACTCCAACCAGCGGTGTAGGGAACACGACAACTGAACTGAACTCCAACCAGCGGCGTAGGGAACACGACAACTGAACTGAACTCCAACCAGCGGTGTAGGGAACACGACAACTGAACGTAACTCCAACCAGCGGCGTAGGGAACACGACAACTGAACTGAACTCCAACCAGCGGTGTAGGGAACACGACAACTGAACTGAACTCCAACCAGCGGTGTAGGGAACACGACAACTGAACTGAACTCCAACCAGCGGTGTAGGGAACACGACTACTGAACTGAACTCCAACCAGCGGCGTAGGGAACACGACAACTGAACTGAACTCCAACCAGCGGTGTAGGGAACACGACAACTGAACAGAACTCCATCCAGCGTCGTAGGGAACACGACAACTGAACTGAACTCCAACCAGCGGTGTAGGGAACACGACAACTGAACTGAACTCCAACCAGCGGTGTAGGGAACACGACAACTGAACTGAACTCCAACCAGCGGTGTAGGGAACACGACAACTGAACTGAAGTCCAACCAGTGGTGTAGGGAACACGACAACTGAACTGAACTCCAACCAGCGGCGTAGGGAACACGACAACTGAACTGAACTCCAACCAGCGGTGTAGGGAACACGACAACTGAACAGAACTCCAACCAGCGGCGTAGGGAACACGACAACTGAACTGAACTCCAACCAGCGGTGTAGGGAACACGACAACTGAACTGAACTCCAACCAGCAGCGTAGGGAACACGACAACTGAACTGAACTCCAACCAGCGGTGTAGGGAACACGACAACTGAACAGAACTCCAACCAGCGGTGTAGGGAACACGACAACTGAACTGAACTCCAACCAGCGGTGTAGGGAACACGACAACTGAACTGAACTCCAACCAGCGGTGTAGGGAACACGACAACTGAACTGAACTCCAACCAGCGGTGTAGGGAACACGACAACTGAACTGAACTCCAACCAGCGGTGTAGGGAACACGACAACTGAACTGAACTCCAACCAGCGGTGTAGGGAACACGACAACTGAACTGAACTCCAACCAGCGGTGTAGGGAACACGACAACTGAACTGAACTCCAACCAGCGGTGTAGGGAACACGACAACTGAACTGAACTCAAACCAGCGGTGTAGGGAACACGACAACTGAACTGAACTCCAACTAGCGGCGTAGGGAACACGACAACTGAACTGAACTCCAACTAGCGGCGTAGGGAACACGACAACTGAACAGAACTTAAACCAGCGGCGTAGAGAACACGACAACTGAACGGAACACGACAACTAAACGGAACACGACAACTGAACTGAACTCAAACCAGCGGTGTAGGGAACACGACAACTGAACTGAACTCCAACCAGCGGCGTAGGGAACACGACAACTGAACTGAACTCCAACCAGCGGTGTAGGGAACACGACAACTGAACTGAAGTCCAACCAGTGGTGTAGGGAACACGACAACTGAACTGAACTCCATCCAGCGTCGTAGGGAACACGACAACTGAACTGAACTCCAACCAGCGGTGTAGGGAACACGACAACTGAACTGAACTCCAACCAGCGGTGTAGGGAACACGACAACTGAACTGAACTCCAACCAGCGGTGTAGGGAACACGACAACTGAACTGAAGTCCAACCAGTGGTGTAGGGAACATGACAACTGAACTGAACTCCAACCAGCGGCGTAGGGAACACGACAACTGAACTGAACTCCAACCAGCGGTGTAGGGAACACGACAACTGAACAGAACTCCAACCAGCGGCGTAGGGAACACGACAACTGAACTGAACTCCAACCAGCGGTGTAGGGAACACGACAACTGAACTGAACTCCAACCAGCAGCGTAGGGAACACGACAACTGAACTGAACTCCAACCAGCGGTGTAGGGAACACGACAACTGAACAGAACTCCAACCAGCGGTGTAGGGAACACGACAACTGAACTGAACTCCAACCAGCGGTGTAGGGAACACGACAACTGAACTGAACTCCAACCAGCGGTGTAGGGAACACGACAACTGAACTGAACTCCAACCAGCGGTGTAGGGAACACGACAACTGAACTGAACTCCAACCAGCGGTGTAGGGAACACGACAACTGAACTGAACTCCAACCAGCGGTGTAGGGAACACGACAACTGAACTGAACTCCAACCAGCAGTGTAGGGAACACGACAACTGAACTGAACTCCAACCAGCGGTGTAGGGAACACGACAACTGAACTGAACTCAAACCAGCGGTGTAGGGAACACGACAACTGAACTGAACTCCAACTAGCGGCGTAGGGAACACGACAACTGAACTGAACTCCAACTAGCGACGTAGGGAACACGACAACTGAACAGAACTTAACTTCTTGAATCTACTTGAGACGCACATGTCCCAAGTAGGCACCTGGAAATGCAAATGCGCTACGCTAAATGCTAAATGTACTCGTTAAAACTCAAACCTTGATCAAAATTCACAAGCAGGGTATTAAATTAAAGCTACACTCGTTGTGAACCTAGCCAGCAAGTCAGATTTTTAAAATGCTTTTCGGCGAAAGCATCAGAAGCTATTATCTGATAGCATGCACCCCCCAAAATGCCAGCTCGACACGTAAACAACAGATTTTGCGATAGACGGCGCTACCCAAAACGCAGAAATAAAATATAAAACATTCATTACCTTAGACGAGCTTCTTTCTTGGCACTCCTATATGCCCCATAAACATCACTATTGGGTCTTTTTTTCGTTTAAATCGGTCCATATATACCCAAAATAGCTTTGTATAGAAGTAGTGTCATTCAGAAAAATTCATCGTTTTTAAACGCTGCGTAATTTTTTAAAATTAAAAAAGTCGACGATAAACTTTCACAAAACACTTCGAAATCCTTTTGTAATCCAACTTTAGGTATTAGTAAACGTTTATAATCTATCAAAACGATTACAGGGCGATGTCTCTTCAATAGGTCCTCACTTCAAAAACAATGCAATCTGATCTCTCCTTGAACTGCATCCGGGTGAAGACTGGAAAACTTGGGGTCAGACAGATGGATTTTCCAACAATTAATTCGATTGAAAATTAGTACAATGGCGCCATCGTGCGGAATTTGTATGAAGTGCAGGCAAATTTCCATTAAATTCTGTTCTCCTTTAACAACTGGTGGAAGTGACTTATGGAAATTATTTTTTGCTTTCAGAGAGCAGTTTTTCTTGCGTTTTTCAATGAAACACACGCTCTGTTATAGTCACAGCCGTGATTTAACCAGTTTTATAAACTTCAGAGTGTTTTCTATCCACACATACTAATCATATGCATATACTATATTCCTGGCATGAGTAGCAGGACGCTGAAAAGTTGCGCGATTTTTAACAGAATTTTCAAAAAAGGTGGGGGTAGATTTAACATTAAACCAGCGGCGTAGAGAACACGACAACTGAACGGAACACGACAACTAAACGGAACACGACAACTGAACTGAACTCAAACCAGCGGTGTAGGGAACACGACAACTGAACTGAACTCCAACCAGCGGCGTAGGGAACACGACAACTGAACTGAACTCCAACCAGCGGCGTAGGGAACACGACAACTGAACTGAACTCCAACCAGCGGTGTAGGGAACACGACAACTGAACTGAACTCCAACCAGCGGCGTAGGGAACACGACAACTGAACTGAACTCCAACCAGCGGTGTAGGGAACACGACAACTGAACTGAACTCCAACCAGCGGTGTAGGGAACACGACAACTGAACTGAACTCCAACCAGCGGCGTAGGGAACACAACAACTGAACTGAACTCCAACCAGCGGTGTAGGGAACACGACAACTGAACTGAACTCCAACCAGCGGTGTAGGGAACACGACAACTGAACTGAACTCCAACCAGCGGTGTAGGGAACACGACAACTGAACTGAACTCCAACCAGCGGCGTAGGGAACACGACAACTGAACTGAACTCCAACCAGCGGTGTAGGGAACACGACAACTGAACGTAACTCCAACCAGCGGCGTAGGGAACACGACAACTGAACTGAACTCCAACCAGCGGTGTAGGGAACACGACAACTGAACTGAACTCCAACCAGCGGTGTAGGGAACACGACAACTGAACTGAACTCCAACCAGCGGTGTAGGGAACACGACTACTGAACTGAACTCCAACCAGCGGCGTAGGGAACACGACAACTGAACTGAACTCCAACCAGCGGTGTAGGGAACACGACAACTGAACAGAACTCCATCCAGCGTCGTAGGGAACACGACAACTGAACTGAACTCCAACCAGCGGTGTAGGGAACACGACAACTGAACTGAACTCCAACCAGCGGTGTAGGGAACACGACAACTGAACTGAACTCCAACCAGCGGTGTAGGGAACACGACAACTGAACTGAAGTCCAACCAGTGGTGTAGGGAACACGACAACTGAACTGAACTCCAACCAGCGGCGTAGGGAACACGACAACTGAACTGAACTCCAACCAGCGGTGTAGGGAACACGACAACTGAACAGAACTCCAACCAGCGGCGTAGGGAACACGACAACTGAACTGAACTCCAACCAGCGGTGTAGGGAACACGACAACTGAACTGAACTCCAACCAGCAGCGTAGGGAACACGACAACTGAACTGAACTCCAACCAGCGGTGTAGGGAACACGACAACTGAACAGAACTCCAACCAGCGGTGTAGGGAACACGACAACTGAACTGAACTCCAACCAGCGGTGTAGGGAACACGACAACTGAACTGAACTCCAACCAGCGGTGTAGGGAACACGACAACTGAACTGAACTCCAACCAGCGGTGTAGGGAACACGACAACTGAACTGAACTCCAACCAGCGGTGTAGGGAACACGACAACTGAACTGAACTCCAACCAGCGGTGTAGGGAACACGACAACTGAACTGAACTCCAACCAGCGGTGTAGGGAACACGACAACTGAACTGAACTCCAACCAGCGGTGTAGGGAACACGACAACTGAACTGAACTCAAACCAGCGGTGTAGGGAACACGACAACTGAACTGAACTCCAACTAGCGGCGTAGGGAACACGACAACTGAACTGAACTCCAACTAGCGGCGTAGGGAACACGACAACTGAACAGAACTTAAACCAGCGGCGTAGAGAACACGACAACTGAACGGAACACGACAACTAAACGGAACACGACAACTGAACTGAACTCAAACCAGCGGTGTAGGGAACACGACAACTGAACTGAACTCCAACCAGCGGCGTAGGGAACACGACAACTGAACTGAACTCCAACCAGCGGCGTAGGGAACACGACAACTGAACTGAACTCCAACCAGCGGTGTAGGGAACACGACAACTGAACTGAACTCCAACCAGCGGCGTAGAGAACACGACAACTGAACTGAACTCCAACCAGCGGTGTAGGGAACACGACAACTGAACTGAACTCCAACCAGCGGTGTAGGGAACACGACAACTGAACTGAACTCCAACCAGCGGCGTAGGGAACACGACAACTGAACTGAACTCCAACCAGCGGTGTAGGGAACACGACAACTGAACTGAACTCCAACCAGCGGTGTAGGGAACACGACAACTGAACTGAACTCAAACCAGCGGTGTAGGGAACACGACAACTGAACTGAACTCCAACCAGCGGCGTAGGGAACACGACAACTGAACTGAACTCCAACCAGCGGTGTAGGGAACACGACAACTGAACGGAACTCCAACCAGCGGCGTAGGGAACACGACAACTGAACTGAACTCCAACCAGCGGTGTAGGGAACACGACAACTGAACTGAACTCCAACCAGCGGTGTAGGGAACACGACAACTGAACTGAACTCCAACCAGCGGTGTAGGGAACACGACAACTGAACTGAACTCCAACCAGCGGCGTAGGGAACACGACAACTGAACTGAACTCCAACCAGCGGTGTAGGGAACACGACAACTGAACGGAACTCCAACTAGCGGCGTAGGGAACACGACAACTGAACTGAACTCCAACCAGCGGTGTAGGGAACACGACAACTGAACTGAACTCCAACCAGCGGTGTAGGGAACACGACAACTGAACTGAACTCCAACCAGCGGTGTAGGGAACACGACAACTGAACTGAACTCAAACCAGCGGTGTAGGGAACACGACAACTGAACTGAACTCCAACTAGCGGCGTAGGGAACACGACAACTGAACTGAACTCCAACCAGCGGTGTAGGGAACACGACAACTGAACTGAACTCCAACCAGCGGTGTAGGGAACACGACAACTGAACTGAACTCCAACCAGCGGTGTAGGGAACACGACAACTGAACTGAACTCAAACCAGTGGTGTAGGGAACACGACAACTGAACTGAACTCCAACTAGAGGCGTAGGGAACACGACAACTGAACTGAACTCCAACCAGCGGCGTAGGGAACACGACAACTGAACTGAACTCCAACCAGCGGTGTAGGGAACACGACAACTGAACTGAACTCCAACCAGCGGTGTAGGGAACACGACAACTGAACTGAACTCCAACCAGCGGTGTAGGGAACACGACAACTGAACTGAACTCCAACCAGCGGCGTAGGGAACACGACAACTGAACTGAACTCCAACCAGCGGTGTAGGGAACACGACAACTGAACGGAACTCCAACCAGCGGCGTAGGGAACACGACAACTGAACTGAACTCCAACCAGCGGCGTAGGGAACACGACAACTGAACGGAACACGACAACTGAACGGAACACGACAACTGAACTGAACTCAAACCAGCGGTGTAGGGAACACGACAACTGAACTGAACTCAAACCAGCGGTGTAGGGAACACGACAACTGAACTGAACTCCAACTAGCGGCGTAGGGAACACGACAACTGAACTGAACTCCAACCAGCGGTGTGGGGAACACGACAACTGAACTGAACTCAAACCAGCGGTGTAGGGAACACGACAACTGAACTGAACTCCAACTAGCGGCGTAGGGAACACGACAACTGAACTGAACTCCAACCAGCGGTGTAGGGAACACGACAACTGAACGGAACACGACAACTGAACGGAACACGACAACGGAACTGAACTCAAACCAGCGGTGTAGGGAACACGACAACTGAACTGAACTCAAACCAGCGGTGTAGGGAACACGACAACTGAACTGAACTCCAACCAGCGGTGTAGGGAACACGACAACTGAACGGAACTTCAACCAGCGGCGTAGAGAACACGACAACTGAACTGAACTCCAACCAGCGGCGTAGGGAACACGACAACTGAACGGAACGCGACAACTGAACGGAACACGACAACTGAACTGAACTCAAACCAGCGGTGTAGGGAACACGACAACTGAACTGAACTCAAACCAGCGGTGTAGGGAACACGACAACTGAACTGAACTCCAACTAGCGGCGTAGGGAACACGACAACTGAACTGAACTCCAACCAGCGGTGTGGGGAACACGACAACTGAACTGAACTCAAACCAGCGGTGTAGGGAACACGACAACTGAACTGAACTCCAACTAGCGGCGTAGGGAACACGACAACTGAACTGAACTCCAACCAGCGGTGTAGGGAACACGACAACTGAACGGAACACGACAACTGAACGGAACACGACAACGGAACTGAACTCAAACCAGCGGTGTAGGGAACACGACAACTGAACTGAACTCAAACCAGCGGTGTAGGGAACACGACAACTGAACTGAACTCCAACTAGCGGCGTAGGGAACACGACAACTGAACTGAACTCCAACCAGCGGTGTAGGGAACACGACAACTGAACTGAACTCAAACCAGCGGTGTAGGGAACACGACAACTGAACTGAACTCCAATCAGCGGTGTAGGGAACACGACAACTGAACTGAACTCCAACCAGCGGCGTAGGGAACACGACAACTGAACTGAACTCCAACCAGCGGTGTAGGGAACACGACAACTGAACTGAACTCCAACTAGCGGCATAGGGAACACGACAACTGAACTGAACTCCAACCAGCGGCGTAGGGAACACGACAACTGAACGGAACACGACAACTGAACAGAACTCCAACCAGCGGTGTAGGGAACACGACAACTGAACTGAACTCCAACCAGCGGCGTAGGGAACACGACAACTGAACAGAACTCCAACCAGCGGTGTAGGGAACACGACAACTGAACGGAACACGACAACTGAACGGAACACGACAACTGAACTGAACTCAAACCAGCGGTGTAGGGAACACGACAACTGAACGGAACTCCAACCAGCGGCGTAGGGAACACGACAACTGAACTGAACTCCAACCAGCGGCGTAGGGAACACGACAACTGAACGGAACACGACAACTGAACGGAACACGACAACTGAACTGAACTCAAACCAGCGGTGTAGGGAACACGACAACTGAACTGAACTCAAACCAGCGGTGTAGGGAACACGACAACTGAACTGAACTCCAACTAGCGGCGTAGGGAACACGACAACTGAACTGAACTCCAACCAGCGGTGTGGGGAACACGACAACTGAACTGAACTCAAACCAGCGGTGTAGGGAACACGACAACTGAACTGAACTCCAACTAGCGGCGTAGGGAACACGACAACTGAACTGAACTCCAACCAGCGGTGTAGGGAACACGACAACTGAACGGAACACGACAACTGAACGGAACACGACAACGGAACTGAACTCAAACCAGCGGTGTAGGGAACACGACAACTGAACTGAACTCAAACCAGCGGTGTAGGGAACACGACAACTGAACTGAACTCAAACCAGCGGTGTAGGGAACACGACAACTGAACTGAACTCCAACTAGCGGCGTAGGGAACACGACAACTGAACTGAACTCCAACCAGCGGTGTAGGGAACACGACAACTGAACTGAACTCCAACCAGCGGTGTAGGGAACACGACAACTGAACTGAACTCAAACCAGCGGTGTAGGGAACACGACAACTGAACTGAACTCCAACCAGCGGCGTAGGGAACACGACAACTGAACTGAACTCCAACCAGCGGTGTAGGGAACACGACAACTGAACGGAACTCCAACCAGCGGCGTAGGGAACACGACAACTGAACTGAACTCCAACCAGCGGTGTAGGGAACACGACAACTGAACTGAACTCCAACCAGCGGTGTAGGGAACACGACAACTGAACTGAACTCCAACCAGCGGTGTAGGGAACACGACAACTGAACTGAACTCCAACCAGCGGCGTAGGGAACACGACAACTGAACTGAACTCCAACCAGCGGTGTAGGGAACACGACAACTGAACGGAACTCCAACTAGCGGCGTAGGGAACACGACAACTGAACTGAACTCCAACCAGCGGTGTAGGGAACACGACAACTGAACTGAACTCCAACCAGCGGTGTAGGGAACACGACAACTGAACTGAACTCCAACCAGCGGTGTAGGGAACACGACAACTGAACTGAACTCAAACCAGCGGTGTAGGGAACACGACAACTGAACTGAACTCCAACTAGCGGCGTAGGGAACACGACAACTGAACTGAACTCCAACCAGCGGTGTAGGGAACACGACAACTGAACTGAACTCCAACCAGCGGTGTAGGGAACACGACAACTGAACTGAACTCCAACCAGCGGTGTAGGGAACACGACAACTGAACTGAACTCAAACCAGTGGTGTAGGGAACACGACAACTGAACTGAACTCCAACTAGAGGCGTAGGGAACACGACAACTGAACTGAACTCCAACCAGCGGCGTAGGGAACACGACAACTGAACTGAACTCCAACCAGCGGTGTAGGGAACACGACAACTGAACTGAACTCCAACCAGCGGTGTAGGGAACACGACAACTGAACTGAACTCCAACCAGCGGTGTAGGGAACACGACAACTGAACTGAACTCCAACCAGCGGCGTAGGGAACACGACAACTGAACTGAACTCCAACCAGCGGTGTAGGGAACACGACAACTGAACGGAACTCCAACCAGCGGCGTAGGGAACACGACAACTGAACTGAACTCCAACCAGCGGCGTAGGGAACACGACAACAGAACGGAACACGACAACTGAACGGAACACGACAACTGAACTGAACTCAAACCAGCGGTGTAGGGAACACGACAACTGAACTGAACTCAAACCAGCGGTGTAGGGAACACGACAACTGAACTGAACTCCAACTAGCGGCGTAGGGAACACGACAACTGAACTGAACTCCAACCAGCGGTGTGGGGAACACGACAACTGAACTGAACTCAAACCAGCGGTGTAGGGAACACGACAACTGAACTGAACTCCAACTAGCGGCGTAGGGAACACGACAACTGAACTGAACTCCAACCAGCGGTGTAGGGAACACGACAACTGAACGGAACACGACAACTGAACGGAACACGACAACGGAACTGAACTCAAACCAGCGGTGTAGGGAACACGACAACTGAACTGAACTCAAACCAGCGGTGTAGGGAACACGACAACTGAACTGAACTCCAACCAGCGGTGTAGGGAACACGACAACTGAACGGAACTTCAACCAGCGGCGTAGAGAACACGACAACTGAACTGAACTCCAACCAGCGGCGTAGGGAACACGACAACTGAACGGAACACGACAACTGAACGGAACACGACAACTGAACTGAACTCAAACCAGCGGTGTAGGGAACACGACAACTGAACTGAACTCAAACCAGCGGTGTAGGGAACACGACAACTGAACTGAACTCCAACTAGCGGCGTAGGGAACACGACAACTGAACTGAACTCCAACCAGCGGTGTGGGGAACACGACAACTGAACTGAACTCAAACCAGCGGTGTAGGGAACACGACAACTGAACTGAACTCCAACTAGCGGCGTAGGGAACACGACAACTGAACTGAACTCCAACCAGCGGTGTAGGGAACACGACAACTGAACGGAACACGACAACTGAACGGAACCAGCGGTGTAGGGAACACGACAACTGAACTGAACTCCAACCAGCGGCGTAGGGAACACGACAACTGAACTGAACTCCAACCAGCGGTGTAGGGAACACGACAACTGAACGGAACTCCAACCAGCGGCGTAGGGAACACGACAACTGAACTGAACTCCAACCAGCGGCGTAGGGAACACGACAACAGAACGGAACACGACAACTGAACGGAACACGACAACTGAACTGAACTCAAACCAGCGGTGTAGGGAACACGACAACTGAACTGAACTCAAACCAGCGGTGTAGGGAACACGACAACTGAACTGAACTCCAACTAGCGGCGTAGGGAACACGACAACTGAACTGAACTCCAACCAGCGGTGTGGGGAACACGACAACTGAACTGAACTCAAACCAGCGGTGTAGGGAACACGACAACTGAACTGAACTCCAACTAGCGGCGTAGGGAACACGACAACTGAACTGAACTCCAACCAGCGGTGTAGGGAACACGACAACTGAACGGAACACGACAACTGAACGGAACACGACAACGGAACTGAACTCAAACCAGCGGTGTAGGGAACACGACAACTGAACTGAACTCAAACCAGCGGTGTAGGGAACACGACAACTGAACTGAACTCCAACCAGCGGTGTAGGGAACACGACAACTGAACGGAACTTCAACCAGCGGCGTAGAGAACACGACAACTGAACTGAACTCCAACCAGCGGCGTAGGGAACACGACAACTGAACGGAACACGACAACTGAACGGAACACGACAACTGAACTGAACTCAAACCAGCGGTGTAGGGAACACGACAACTGAACTGAACTCAAACCAGCGGTGTAGGGAACACGACAACTGAACTGAACTCCAACTAGCGGCGTAGGGAACACGACAACTGAACTGAACTCCAACCAGCGGTGTGGGGAACACGACAACTGAACTGAACTCAAACCAGCGGTGTAGGGAACACGACAACTGAACTGAACTCCAACTAGCGGCGTAGGGAACACGACAACTGAACTGAACTCCAACCAGCGGTGTAGGGAACACGACAACTGAACGGAACACGACAACTGAACGGAACACGACAACGGAACTGAACTCAAACCAGCGGTGTAGGGAACACGACAACTGAACTGAACTCAAACCAGCGGTGTAGGGAACACGACAACTGAACTGAACTCCAACTAGCGGCGTAGGGAACACGACAACTGAACTGAACTCCAACCAGCGGTGTAGGGAACACGACAACTGAACTGAACTCAAACCAGCGGTGTAGGGAACACGACAACTGAACTGAACTCCAATCAGCGGTGTAGGGAACACGACAACTGAACTGAACTCCAACCAGCGGCGTAGGGAACACGACAACTGAACTGAACTCCAACCAGCGGTGTAGGGAACACGACAACTGAACTGAACTCCAACTAGCGGCATAGGGAACACGACAACTGAACTGAACTCCAACCAGCGGCGTAGGGAACACGACAACTGAACGGAACACGACAACTGAACAGAACTCCAACCAGCGGTGTAGGGAACACGACAACTGAACTGAACTCCAACCAGCGGCGTAGGGAACACGACAACTGAACAGAACTCCAACCAGCGGTGTAGGGAACACGACAACTGAACGGAACACGACAACTGAACGGAACACGACAACTGAACTGAACTCAAACCAGCGGTGTAGGGAACACGACAACTGAACGGAACTCCAACCAGCGGCGTAGGGAACACGACAACTGAACTGAACTCCAACCAGCGGCGTAGGGAACACGACAACTGAACGGAACACGACAACTGAACGGAACACGACAACTGAACTGAACTCAAACCAGCGGTGTAGGGAACACGACAACTGAACTGAACTCAAACCAGCGGTGTAGGGAACACGACAACTGAACTGAACTCCAACTAGCGGCGTAGGGAACACGACAACTGAACTGAACTCCAACCAGCGGTGTGGGGAACACGACAACTGAACTGAACTCAAACCAGCGGTGTAGGGAACACGACAACTGAACTGAACTCCAACTAGCGGCGTAGGGAACACGACAACTGAACTGAACTCCAACCAGCGGTGTAGGGAACACGACAACTGAACGGAACACGACAACTGAACGGAACACGACAACGGAACTGAACTCAAACCAGCGGTGTAGGGAACACGACAACTGAACTGAACTCAAACCAGCGGTGTAGGGAACACGACAACTGAACTGAACTCCAACTAGCGGCGTAGGGAACACGACAACTGAACTGAACTCCAACCAGCGGTGTAGGGAACACGACAACTGAACTGAACTCAAACCAGCGGTGTAGGGAACACGACAACTGAACTGAACTCCAACCAGCGGTGTAGGGAACACGACAACTGAACTGAACTCCAACCAGCGGCGTAGGGAACACGACAACTGAACTGAACTCCAACCAGCGGTTTAGGGAACACGACAACTGAACTGAACTCCAACTAGCGGCATAGGGAACACGACAACTGAACTGAACTCCAACCAGCGGCGTAGGGAACACGACAACTGAACGGAACACGACAACTGAACAGAACTCCAACCAGCGGTGTAGGGAACACGACAACTGAACTGAACTCCAACCAGCGGCGTAGGGAACACGACAACTGAACTGAACTCCAACCAGCGGTGTAGGGAACACGACAACTGAACGGAACTCCAACCAGCGGCGTAGGGAACACGACAACTGAACTGAACTCCAACCAGCGGCGTAGGGAACACGACAACTGAACGGAACACGACAACTGAACGGAACACGACAACTGAACTGAACTCAAACCAGCGGTGTAGGGAACACGACAACTGAACTGAACTCAAACCAGCGGTGTAGGGAACACGACAACTGAACTGAACTCCAACTAGCGGCGTAGGGAACACGACAACTGAACTGAACTCCAACCAGCGGTGTGGGGAACACGACAACTGAACTGAACTCAAACCAGCGGTGTAGGGAACACGACAACTGAACTGAACTCCAACCAGCAGCGTAGGGAACACGACAACTGAACTGAACTCCAACTAGCGGCGTAGGGAACACGACAACTGAACTGAACTCCAACCAGCGGTGTGGGGAACACGACAACTGAACTGAACTCAAACCAGCGGTGTAGGGAACACGACAACTGAACTGAACTCCAACTAGCGGCGTAGGGAACACGACAACTGAACTGAACTCCAACCAGCGGTGTAGGGAACACGACAACTGAACGGAACACGACAACTGAACGGAACACGACAACGGAACTGAACTCAAACCAGCGGTGTAGGGAACACAACAACTGAACTGAACTCAAACCAGCGGTGTAGGGAACACGACAACTGAACTGAACTCCAACCAGCGGTGTAGGGAACACGACAACTGAACGGAACTTCAACCAGCGGCGTAGAGAACACGACAACTGAACTGAACTCCAACCAGCGGCGTAGGGAACACGACAACTGAACGGAACACGACAACTGAACGGAACACGACAACTGAACTGAACTCAAACCAGCGGTGTAGGGAACACGACAACTGAACTGAACTCAAACCAGCGGTGTAGGGAACACGACAACTGAACTGAACTCCAACTAGCGGCGTAGGGAACACGACAACTGAACTGAACTCCAACCAGCGGTGTGGGGAACACGACAACTGAACTGAACTCAAACCAGCGGTGTAGGGAACACGACAACTGAACTGAACTCCAACTAGCGGCGTAGGGAACACGACAACTGAACTGAACTCCAACCAGCGGTGTAGGGAACACGACAACTGAACGGAACACGACAACTGAACGGAACACGACAACGGAACTGAACTCAAACCAGCGGTGTAGGGAACACGACAACTGAACTGAACTCAAACCAGCGGTGTAGGGAACACGACAACTGAACTGAACTCCAACTAGCGGCGTAGGGAACACGACAACTGAACTGAACTCCAACCAGCGGTGTAGGGAACACGACAACTGAACTGAACTCAAACCAGCGGTGTAGGGAACACGACAACTGAACTGAACTCCAATCAGCGGTGTAGGGAACACGACAACTGAACTGAACTCCAACCAGCGGCGTAGGGAACACGACAACTGAACTGAACTCCAACCAGCGGTGTAGGGAACACGACAACTGAACTGAACTCCAACTAGCGGCATAGGGAACACGACAACTGAACTGAACTCCAACCAGCGGCGTAGGGAACACGACAACTGAACGGAACACGACAACTGAACAGAACTCCAACCAGCGGTGTAGGGAACACGACAACTGAACTGAACTCCAACCAGCGGCGTAGGGAACACGACAACTGAACAGAACTCCAACCAGCGGTGTAGGGAACACGACAACTGAACGGAACACGACAACTGAACGGAACACGACAACTGAACTGAACTCAAACCAGCGGTGTAGGGAACACGACAACTGAACGGAACTCCAACCAGCGGCGTAGGGAACACGACAACTGAACTGAACTCCAACCAGCGGCGTAGGGAACACGACAACTGAACGGAACACGACAACTGAACGGAACACGACAACTGAACTGAACTCAAACCAGCGGTGTAGGGAACACGACAACTGAACTGAACTCAAACCAGCGGTGTAGGGAACACGACAACTGAACTGAACTCCAACTAGCGGCGTAGGGAACACGACAACTGAACTGAACTCCAACCAGCGGTGTGGGGAACACGACAACTGAACTGAACTCAAACCAGCGGTGTAGGGAACACGACAACTGAACTGAACTCCAACTAGCGGCGTAGGGAACACGACAACTGAACTGAACTCCAACCAGCGGTGTAGGGAACACGACAACTGAACGGAACACGACAACTGAACGGAACACGACAACGGAACTGAACTCAAACCAGCGGTGTAGGGAACACGACAACTGAACTGAACTCCAACTAGCGGCGTAGGGAACACGACAACTGAACTGAACTCCAACCAGCGGTGTGGGGAACACGACAACTGAACTGAACTCAAACCAGCGGTGTAGGGAACACGACAACTGAACTGAACTCCAACTAGCGGCGTAGGGAACACGACAACTGAACTGAACTCCAACCAGCGGTGTAGGGAACACGACAACTGAACGGAACACGACAACTGAACGGAACACGACAACGGAACTGAACTCAAACCAGCGGTGTAGGGAACACGACAACTGAACTGAACTCAAACCAGCGGTGTAGGGAACACGACAACTGAACTGAACTCCAACTAGCGGCGTAGGGAACACGACAACTGAACTGAACTCCAACCAGCGGTGTAGGGAACACGACAACTGAACTGAACTCAAACCAGCGGTGTAGGGAACACGACAACTGAACTGAACTCCAATCAGCGGTGTAGGGAACACGACAACTGAACTGAACTCCAACCAGCGGCGTAGGGAACACGACAACTGAACTGAACTCCAACCAGCGGTGTAGGGAACACGACAACTGAACTGAACTCCAACTAGCGGCATAGGGAACACGACAACTGAACTGAACTCCAACCAGCGGCGTAGGGAACACGACAACTGAACGGAACACGACAACTGAACAGAACTCCAACCAGCGGTGTAGGGAACACGACAACTGAACTGAACTCCAACCAGCGGCGTAGGGAACACGACAACTGAACAGAACTCCAACCAGCGGTGTAGGGAACACGACAACTGAACGGAACACGACAACTGAACGGAACACGACAACTGAACTGAACTCAAACCAGCGGTGTAGGGAACACGACAACTGAACGGAACTCCAACCAGCGGCGTAGGGAACACGACAACTGAACTGAACTCCAACCAGCGGCGTAGGGAACACGACAACTGAACGGAACACGACAACTGAACGGAACACGACAACTGAACTGAACTCAAACCAGCGGTGTAGGGAACACGACAACTGAACTGAACTCAAAACAGCGGTGTAGGGAACACGACAACTGAACTGAACTCCAACTAGCGGCGTAGGGAACACGACAACTGAACTGAACTCCAACCAGCGGTGTGGGGAACACGACAACTGAACTGAACTCAAACCAGCGGTGTAGGGAACACGACAACTGAACTGAACTCCAACTAGCGGCGTAGGGAACACGACAACTGAACTGAACTCCAACCAGCGGTGTAGGGAACACGACAACTGAACGGAACACGACAACTGAACGGAACACGACAACGGAACTGAACTCAAACCAGCGGTGTAGGGAACACGACAACTGAACTGAACTCCAACTAGCGGCGTAGGGAACACGACAACTGAACTGAACTCCAACCAGCGGTGTAGGGAACACGACAACTGAACTGAACTCAAACCAGCGGTGTAGGGAACACGACAACTGAACTGAACTCCAACCAGCGGTGTAGGGAACACGACAACTGAACTGAACTCCAACCAGCGGCGTAGGGAACACGACAACTGAACTGAACTCCAACCAGCGGTTTAGGGAACACGACAACTGAACTGAACTCCAACTAGCGGCATAGGGAACACGACAACTGAACTGAACTCCAACCAGCGGCGTAGGGAACACGACAACTGAACGGAACACGACAACTGAACAGAACTCCAACCAGCGGTGTAGGGAACACGACAACTGAACTGAACTCCAACCAGCGGCGTAGGGAACACGACAACTGAACAGAACTCCAACCAGCGGTGTAGGGAACACGACAACTGAACGGAACTCCAACCAGCGGCGTAGGGAACACGACAACTGAACTGAACTCCAACCAGCGGCGTAGGGAACACGACAACTGAACGGAACACGACAACTGAACGGAACACGACAACTGAACTGAACTCAAACCAGCGGTGTAGGGAACACGACAACTGAACTGAACTCAAACCAGCGGTGTAGGGAACACGACAACTGAACTGAACTCCAACTAGCGGCGTAGGGAACACGACAACTGAACTGAACTCCAACCAGCGGCGTAGGGAACACGACAACTGAACTGAACTCCAACCAGCGGTGTAGGGAACACGACAACTGAACTGAACTCCAACCAGCGGTGTAGGGAACACGACAACTGAACTGAACTCCAACCAGCGGTGTAGGGAACACGACAACTGAACTGAACTCCAACCAGCGGCATAGGGAACACGACAACTGAACTGAACTCCAACCAGCGGTGTAGGGAACACGACAACTGAACGGAACTCCAACCAGCGGCGTAGGGAACACGACAACTGAACTGAACTCCAACCAGCGGCGTAGGGAACACGACAACTGAACGGAACACGACAACTGAACGGAACACGACAACTGAACTGAACTCAAACCAGCGGTGTAGGGAACACGACAACTGAACTGAACTCAAACCAGCGGTGTAGGGAACACGACAACTGAACTGAACTCCAACTAGCGGCGTAGGGAACACGACAACTGAACTGAACTCCAACCAGCGGTGTGGGGAACACGACAACTGAACTGAACTCAAACCAGCGGTGTAGGGAACACGACAACTGAACTGAACTCCAACTAGCGGCGTAGGGAACACGACAACTGAACTGAACTCCAACCAGCGGTGTAGGGAACACGACAACTGAACGGAACACGACAACTGAACGGAACACGACAACGGAACTGAACTCAAACCAGCGGTGTAGGGAACACGACAACTGAACTGAACTCAAACCAGCGGTGTAGGGAACACGACAACTGAACTGAACTCCAACCAGCGGTGTAGGGAACACGACAACTGAACGGAACTCCAACCAGCCGCGTAGAGAACACGACAACTGAACTGAACTCCAACCAGCGGCGTAGGGAACACGACAACTGAACGGAACACGACAACTGAACGGAACACGACAACTGAACTGAACTCAAACCAGCGGTGTAGGGAACACGACAACTGAACTGAACTCAAACCAGCGGTGTAGGGAACACGACAACTGAACTGAACTCCAACTAGCGGCGTAGGGAACACGACAACTGAACTGAACTCCAACCAGCGGTGTGGGGAACACGACAACTGAACTGAACTCAAACCAGCGGTGTAGGGAACACGACAACTGAACTGAACTCCAACCAGCGGTGTAGGGAACACGACAACTGAACGGAACACGACAACTGAACGGAACACGACAACGGAACTGAACTCAAACCAGCGGTGTAGGGAACACGACAACTGAACTGAACTCAAACCAGCGGTGTAGGGAACACGACAACTGGACTGAACTCCAACTAGCGGCGTAGGGAACACGACAACTGAACTGAACTCCAACCAGCGGTGTAGGGAACACGACAACTGAACTGAACTCAAACCAGCGGTGTAGGGAACACGACAACTGAACTGAACTCCAATCAGCGGTGTAGGGAACACGACAACTGAACTGAACTCCAACCAGCGGCGTAGGGAACACGACAACTGAACTGAACTCCAACCAGCGGTGTAGGGAACACGACAACTGAACTGAACTCCAACTAGCGGCATAGGGAACACGACAACTGAACTGAACTCCAACCAGCGGCGTAGGGAACACGACAACTGAACGGAACACGACAACTGAACAGAACTCCAACCAGCGGTGTAGGGAACACGACAACTGAACGGAACACGACAACTGAACGGAACACGACAACTGAACGGAACACGACAACTGAACAGAACTCCAACCAGCGGTGTAGGGAACACGACAACTGAACTGAACTCCAACCAGCGGCGTAGGGAACACGACAACTGAACAGAACTCCAACCAGCGGTGTAGGGAACACGACAACTGAACGGAACTCCAACCAGCGGCGTAGGGAACACGACAACTGAACTGAACTCCAACCAGCGGCGTAGGGAACACGACAACTGAACGGAACACGACAACTGAACGGAACACGACAACTGAACTGAACTCAAACCAGCGGTGTAGGGAACACGACAACTGAACTGAACTCAAACCAGCGGTGTAGGGAACACGACAACTGAACTGAACTCCAACTAGCGGCGTAGGGAACACGACAACTGAACTGAACTCCAACCAGCGGTGTGGGGAACACGACAACTGAACTGAACTCAAACCAGCGGTGTAGGGAACACGACAACTGAACTGAACTCCAACCAGCGGCGTAGGGAACACGACAACTGAACAGAACTCCAACCAGCGGTGTAGGGAACACGACAACTGAACTGAACTCCAACCAGCGGCGTAGGGAACACGACAACTGAACAGAACTCCAACCAGCGGTGTAGGGAACACGACAACTGAACGGAACTCCAACCAGCGGCGTAGGGAACACGACAACTGAACTGAACTCCAACCAGCGGCGTAGGGAACACGACAACTGAACGGAACTCCAACCAGCGGCGTAGGGAACACGACAACTGAACTGAACTCCAACCAGCGGTGTAGGGAACACGACAACTGAACTGAACTCCAACCAGCGGCGTAGGGAACACGACAACTGAACGGAACTCAAACCAGCGGTGTAGGGAACACGACAACTGAACTGAACTCAAACCAGCGGTGTAGGGAACACGACAACTGAACTGAACTCCAACCAGCGGTGTAGGGAACACGACAACTGAACTGAACTCCAACCAGCGGTGTAGGGAACACGACAACTGAACTGAACTCCAACCAGCGGCGTAGGGAACACGACAACTGAACTGAACTCCAACCAGCGGTGTAGGGAACACGACAACTGAACTGAACTCCAACTAGCGGCATAGGGAACACGACAACTGAACTGAACTCCAACCAGCGGCGTAGGGAACACGACAACTGAACGGAACACGACAACTGAACAGAACTCCAACCAGCGGTGTAGGGAACACGACAACTGAACTGAACTCCAACCAGCGGCGTAGGGAACACGACAACTGAACAGAACTCCAACCAGCGGTGTAGGGAACACGACAACTGAACGGAACACGACAACTGAACGGAACACGACAACTGAACTGAACTCAAACCAGCGGTGTAGGGAACACGACAACTGAACTGAACTCCAACCAGCGGCGTAGGGAACACGACAACTGAACTGAACTCCAACCAGCGGTGTAGGGAACACGACAACTGAACTGAACTCCAACCAGCGGTGTAGGGAACACGACAACTGAACTGAACTCCAACCAGCGGTGTAGGGAACACGACAACTGAACTGAACTCCAACCAGCGGTGTAGGGAACACGACAACTGAACTGAACTCAAACCAGCGGTGTAGGGAACACGACAACTGAACTGAACTCCAACTAGCGGCGTAGGGAACACGACAACTGAACTGAACTCCAACCAGCGGTGTAGGGAACACGACAACTGAACGGAACACGACAACTGAACGGAACACGACAACGGAACTGAACTCAAACCAGCGGTGTAGGGAACACGACAACTGAACTGAACTCAAACCAGCGGTGTAGGGAACACGACAACTGAACTGAACTCCAACTAGCGGCGTAGGGAACACGACAACTGAACTGAACTCCAACCAGCGGTGTAGGGAACACGACAACTGAACTGAACTCAAACCAGCGGTGTAGGGAACACGACAACTGAACTGAACTCCAACCAGCGGTGTAGGGAACACGACAACTGAACTGAACTCCAACCAGCGGCGTAGGGAACACGACAACTGAACTGAACTCCAACCAGCGGTGTAGGGAACACGACAACTGAACTGAACTCCAACTAGCGGCATAGGGAACACGACAACTGAACTGAACTCCAACCAGTGGCGTAGGGAACACGACAACTGAACGGAACACGACAACTGAACAGAACTCCAACCAGCGGTGTAGGGAACACGACAACTGAACTGAACTCCAACCAGCGGCGTAGGGAACACGACAACTGAACAGAACTCCAACCAGCGGTGTAGGGAACACGACAACTGAACGGAACACGACAACTGAACGGAACACGACAACTGAACTGAACTCAAACCAGCGGTGTAGGGAACACGACAACTGAACTGAACTCCAACCAGCCGTGTAGGGAACACGACAACTGAACGGAACTCCAACCAGCGGCGTAGGGAACACGACAACTGAACTGAACTCCAACCAGCGGCGTAGGGAACACGACAACTGAACGGAACACGACAACTGAACGGAACACGACAACTGAACTGAACTCAAACCAGCGGTGTAGGGAACACGACAACTGAACTGAACTCAAACCAGCGGTGTAGGGAACACGACAACTGAACTGAACTCCAACTAGCGGCGTAGGGAACACGACAACTGAACTGAACTCCAACCAGCGGTGTGGGGAACACGACAACTGAACTGAACTCAAACCAGCGGTGTAGGGAACACGACAACTGAACTGAACTCCAACTAGCGGCGTAGGGAACACGACAACTGAACTGAACTCCAACCAGCGGTGTAGGGAACACGACAACTGAACGGAACACAACAACTGAACGGAACACGACAACGGAACTGAACTCAAACCAGCGGTGTAGGGAACACGACAACTGAACTGAACTCAAACCAGCGGTGTAGGGAACACGACAACTGAACTGAACTCCAACTAGCGGCGTAGGGAACACGACAACTGAACTGAACTCCAACTAGCGGCGTAGGGAACACGACAACTGAACTGAACTCCAACCAGCGGTGTAGGGAACACGACAACTGAACTGAACTCAAACCAGCGGTGTAGGGAACACGACAACTGAACTGAACTCCAACCAGCGGTGTAGGGAACACGACAACTGAACTGAACTCCAACCAGCGGCGTAGGGAACACGACAACTGAACTGAACTCCAACCAGCGGTGTAGGGAACACGACAACTGAACTGAACTCCAACTAGCGGCATAGGGAACACGACAACTGAACTGAACTCCAACCAGCGGCGTAGGGAACACGACAACTGAACGGAACACGACAACTGAACAGAACTCCAACCAGCGGTGTAGGGAACACGACAACTGAACTGAACTCCAACCAGCGGCGTAGGGAACACGACAACTGAACAGAACTCCAACCAGCGGTGTAGGGAACACGACAACTGAACGGAACTCCAACCAGCGGCGTAGGGAACACGACAACTGAACTGAACTCCAACCAGCGGCGTAGGGAACACGACAACTGAACGGAACACGACAACTGAACGGAACACGACAACTGAACTGAACTCAAACCAGCGGTGTAGGGAACACGACAACTGAACTGAACTCAAACCAGCGGTGTAGGGAACACGACAACTGAACTGAACTCCAACTAGCGGCGTAGGGAACACGACAACTGAACTGAACTCCAACCAGCGGTGTGGGGAACACGACAACTGAACTGAACTCAAACCAGCGGTGTAGGGAACACGACAACTGAACTGAACTCCAACCAGCGGCGTAGGGAACACGACAACTGAACAGAACTCCAACCAGCGGTGTAGGGAACACGACAACTGAACTGAACTCCAACCAGCGGCGTAGGGAACACGACAACTGAACAGAACTCCAACCAGCGGTGTAGGGAACACGACAACTGAACGGAACTCCAACCAGCGGCGTAGGGAACACGACAACTGAACTGAACTCCAACCAGCGGCGTAGGGAACACGACAACTGAACGGAACTCCAACCAGCGGCGTAGGGAACACGACAACTGAACTGAACTCCAACCAGCGGTGTAGGGAACACGACAACTGAACTGAACTCCAACCAGCGGCGTAGGGAACACGACAACTGAACGGAACTCAAACCAGCGGTGTAGGGAACACGACAACTGAACTGAACTCAAACCAGCGGTGTAGGGAACACGACAACTGAACTGAACTCCAACCAGCGGTGTAGGGAACACGACAACTGAACTGAACTCCAACCAGCGGTGTAGGGAACACGACAACTGAACTGAACTCCAACCAGCGGCGTAGGGAACACGACAACTGAACTGAACTCCAACCAGCGGTGTAGGGAACACGACAACTGAACTGAACTCCAACTAGCGGCATAGGGAACACGACAACTGAACTGAACTCAACCAGCGGCGTAGGGAACACGACAACTGAACGGAACACGACAACTGAACAGAACTCCAACCAGCGGTGTAGGGAACACGACAACTGAACTGAACTCCAACCAGCGGCGTAGGGAACACGACAACTGAACAGAACTCCAACCAGCGGTGTAGGGAACACGACAACTGAACGGAACACGACAACTGAACGGAACACGACAACTGAACTGAACTCAAACCAGCGGTGTAGGGAACACGACAACTGAACTGAACTCCAACCAGCGGCGTAGGGAACACGACAACTGAACTGAACTCCAACCAGCGGTGTAGGGAACACGACAACTGAACTGAACTCCAACCAGCGGTGTAGGGAACACGACAACTGAACTGAACTCCAACCAGCGGTGTAGGGAACACGACAACTGAACTGAACTCCAACCAGCGGTGTAGGGAACACGACAACTGAACTGAACTCAAACCAGCGGTGTAGGGAACACGACAACTGAACTGAACTCCAACTAGCGGCGTAGGGAACACGACAACTGAACTGAACTCCAACCAGCGGTGTAGGGAACACGACAACTGAACGGAACACGACAACTGAACGGAACACGACAACGGAACTGAACTCAAACCAGCGGTGTAGGGAACACGACAACTGAACTGAACTCAAACCAGCGGTGTAGGGAACACGACAACTGAACTGAACTCCAACTAGCGGCGTAGGGAACACGACAACTGAACTGAACTCCAACCAGCGGTGTAGGGAACACGACAACTGAACTGAACTCAAACCAGCGGTGTAGGGAACACGACAACTGAACTGAACTCCAACCAGCGGTGTAGGGAACACGACAACTGAACTGAACTCCAACCAGCGGCGTAGGGAACACGACAACTGAACTGAACTCCAACCAGCGGTGTAGGGAACACGACAACTGAACTGAACTCCAACTAGCGGCATAGGGAACACGACAACTGAACTGAACTCCAACCAGTGGCGTAGGGAACACGACAACTGAACGGAACACGACAACTGAACAGAACTCCAACCAGCGGTGTAGGGAACACGACAACTGAACTGAACTCCAACCAGCGGCGTAGGGAACACGACAACTGAACAGAACTCCAACCAGCGGTGTAGGGAACACGACAACTGAACGGAACACGACAACTGAACGGAACACGACAACTGAACTGAACTCAAACCAGCGGTGTAGGGAACACGACAACTGAACTGAACTCCAACCAGCCGTGTAGGGAACACGACAACTGAACGGAACTCCAACCAGCGGCGTAGGGAACACGACAACTGAACTGAACTCCAACCAGCGGCGTAGGGAACACGACAACTGAACGGAACACGACAACTGAACGGAACACGACAACTGAACTGAACTCAAACCAGCGGTGTAGGGAACACGACAACTGAACTGAACTCAAACCAGCGGTGTAGGGAACACGACAACTGAACTGAACTCCAACTAGCGGCGTAGGGAACACGACAACTGAACTGAACTCCAACCAGCGGTGTGGGGAACACGACAACTGAACTGAACTCAAACCAGCGGTGTAGGGAACACGACAACTGAACTGAACTCCAACTAGCGGCGTAGGGAACACGACAACTGAACTGAACTCCAACCAGCGGTGTAGGGAACACGACAACTGAACGGAACACAACAACTGAACGGAACACGACAACGGAACTGAACTCAAACCAGCGGTGTAGGGAACACGACAACTGAACTGAACTCAAACCAGCGGTTTAGGGAACACGACAACTGAACTGAACTCCAACTAGCGGCGTAGGGAACACGACAACTGAACTGAACTCCAACCAGCGGTGTAGGGAACACGACAACTGAACTGAACTCAAACCAGCGGTGTAGGGAACACGACAACTGAACTGAACTCCAACCAGCGGTGTAGGGAACACGACAACTGAACTGAACTCCAACCAGCGGCGTAGGGAACACGACAACTGAACTGAACTCCAACCAGCGGTGTAGGGAACACGACAACTGAACTGAACTCCAACTAGCGGCATAGGGAACACGACAACTGAACTGAACTCCAACCAGCTGTGTAGGGAACACGACAACTGAACGGAACACGACAACTGAACAGAACTCCAACCAGCGGTGTAGGGAACACGACAACTGAACTGAACTCCAACCAGCGGCGTAGGGAACACGACAACTGAACAGAACTCCAACCAGCGGTGTAGGGAACACGACAACTGAACGGAACTCCAACCAGCGGCGTAGGGAACACGACAACTGAACTGAACTCCAACCAGCGGTGTAGGGAACACGACAACTGAACTGAACTCAAACCAGCGGTGTAGGGAACACGACAACTGAACTGAACTCCAACCAGCGGTGTAGGGAACACGACAACTGAACTGAACTCCAACCAGCGGCGTAGGGAACACGACAACTGAACTGAACTCCAACCAGCGGTGTAGGGAACACGACAACTGAACTGAACTCCAACTAGCGGCATAGGGAACACGACAACTGAACTGAACTCCAACCAGCGGCGTAGGGAACACGACAACTGAACGGAACACGACAACTGAACAGAACTCCAACCAGCGGTGTAGGGAACACGACAACTGAACTGAACTCCAACCAGCGGCGTAGGGAACACGACAACTGAACAGAACTCCAACCAGCGGTGTAGGGAACACGACAACTGAACGGAACTCCAACCAGCGGCGTAGGGAACACGACAACTGAACTGAACTCCAACCAGCGGCGTAGGGAACACGACAACTGAACGGAACACGACAACTGAACGGAACACGACAACTGAACTGAACTCAAACCAGCGGTGTAGGGAACACGACAACTGAACTGAACTCAAACCAGCGGTGTAGGGAACACGACAACTGAACTGAACTCCAACTAGCGGCGTAGGGAACACGACAACTGAACTGAACTCCAACCAGCGGTGTGGGGAACACGACAACTGAACTGAACTCAAACCAGCGGTGTAGGGAACACGACAACTGAACTGAACTCCAACCAGCGGCGTAGGGAACACGACAACTGAACAGAACTCCAACCAGCGGTGTAGGGAACACGACAACTGAACTGAACTCCAACCAGCGGCGTAGGGAACACGACAACTGAACAGAACTCCAACCAGCGGTGTAGGGAACACGACAACTGAACGGAACTCCAACCAGCGGCGTAGGGAACACGACAACTGAACTGAACTCCAACCAGCGGCGTAGGGAACACGACAACTGAACGGAACTCCAACCAGCGGCGTAGGGAACACGACAACTGAACTGAACTCCAACCAGCGGTGTAGGGAACACGACAACTGAACTGAACTCCAACCAGCGGCGTAGGGAACACGACAACTGAACGGAACTCAAACCAGCGGTGTAGGGAACACGACAACTGAACTGAACTCAAACCAGCGGTGTAGGGAACACGACAACTGAACTGAACTCCAACCAGCGGTGTAGGGAACACGACAACTGAACTGAACTCCAACCAGCGGTGTAGGGAACACGACAACTGAACTGAACTCCAACCAGCGGCGTAGGGAACACGACAACTGAACTGAACTCCAACCAGCGGTGTAGGGAACACGACAACTGAACTGAACTCCAACTAGCGGCATAGGGAACACGACAACTGAACTGAACTCCAACCAGCGGCGTAGGGAACACGACAACTGAACGGAACACGACAACTGAACGGAACACGACAACTGAACTGAACTCAAACCAGCGGTGTAGGGAACACGACAACTGAACTGAACTCAAACCAGCGGTGTAGGGAACACGACAACTGAACTGAACTCCAACTAGCGGCGTAGGGAACACGACAACTGAACTGAACTCCAACCAGCGGTGTGGGGAACACGACAACTGAACTGAACTCAAACCAGCGGTGTAGGGAACACGACAACTGAACTGAACTCCAACTAGCGGCGTAGGGAACACGACAACTGAACTGAACTCCAACCAGCGGTGTAGGGAACACGACAACTGAACGGAACACAACAACTGAACGGAACACGACAACGGAACTGAACTCAAACCAGCGGTGTAGGGAACACGACAACTGAACTGAACTCAAACCAGCGGTTTAGGGAACACGACAACTGAACTGAACTCCAACTAGCGGCGTAGGGAACACGACAACTGAACTGAACTCCAACCAGCGGTGTAGGGAACACGACAACTGAACTGAACTCAAACCAGCGGTGTAGGGAACACGACAACTGAACTGAACTCCAACCAGCGGTGTAGGGAACACGACAACTGAACTGAACTCCAACCAGCGGCGTAGGGAACACGACAACTGAACTGAACTCCAACCAGCGGTGTAGGGAACACGACAACTGAACTGAACTCCAACTAGCGGCATAGGGAACACGACAACTGAACTGAACTCCAACCAGCTGTGTAGGGAACACGACAACTGAACGGAACACGACAACTGAACAGAACTCCAACCAGCGGTGTAGGGAACACGACAACTGAACTGAACTCCAACCAGCGGCGTAGGGAACACGACAACTGAACAGAACTCCAACCAGCGGTGTAGGGAACACGACAACTGAACGGAACTCCAACCAGCGGCGTAGGGAACACGACAACTGAACTGAACTCCAACCAGCGGTGTAGGGAACACGACAACTGAACTGAACTCAAACCAGCGGTGTAGGGAACACGACAACTGAACTGAACTCCAACCAGCGGTGTAGGGAACACGACAACTGAACTGAACTCCAACCAGCGGCGTAGGGAACACGACAACTGAACTGAACTCCAACCAGCGGTGTAGGGAACACGACAACTGAACTGAACTCCAACTAGCGGCATAGGGAACACGACAACTGAACTGAACTCCAACCAGCGGCGTAGGGAACACGACAACTGAACGGAACACGACAACTGAACAGAACTCCAACCAGCGGTGTAGGGAACACGACAACTGAACTGAACTCCAACCAGCGGCGTAGGGAACACGACAACTGAACAGAACTCCAACCAGCGGTGTAGGGAACACGACAACTGAACGGAACTCCAACCAGCGGCGTAGGGAACACGACAACTGAACTGAACTCCAACCAGCGGCGTAGGGAACACGACAACTGAACGGAACACGACAACTGAACGGAACACGACAACTGAACTGAACTCAAACCAGCGGTGTAGGGAACACGACAACTGAACTGAACTCAAACCAGCGGTGTAGGGAACACGACAACTGAACTGAACTCCAACTAGCGGCGTAGGGAACACGACAACTGAACTGAACTCCAACCAGCGGTGTGGGGAACACGACAACTGAACTGAACTCAAACCAGCGGTGTAGGGAACACGACAACTGAACTGAACTCCAACCAGCGGCGTAGGGAACACGACAACTGAACAGAACTCCAACCAGCGGTGTAGGGAACACGACAACTGAACTGAACTCCAACCAGCGGCGTAGGGAACACGACAACTGAACAGAACTCCAACCAGCGGTGTAGGGAACACGACAACTGAACGGAACTCCAACCAGCGGCGTAGGGAACACGACAACTGAACTGAACTCCAACCAGCGGCGTAGGGAACACGACAACTGAACGGAACTCCAACCAGCGGCGTAGGGAACACGACAACTGAACTGAACTCCAACCAGCGGTGTAGGGAACACGACAACTGAACTGAACTCCAACCAGCGGCGTAGGGAACACGACAACTGAACGGAACTCAAACCAGCGGTGTAGGGAACACGACAACTGAACTGAACTCAAACCAGCGGTGTAGGGAACACGACAACTGAACTGAACTCCAACCAGCGGTGTAGGGAACACGACAACTGAACTGAACTCCAACCAGCGGTGTAGGGAACACGACAACTGAACTGAACTCCAACCAGCGGCGTAGGGAACACGACAACTGAACTGAACTCCAACCAGCGGTGTAGGGAACACGACAACTGAACTGAACTCCAACTAGCGGCATAGGGAACACGACAACTGAACTGAACTCCAACCAGCGGCGTAGGGAACACGACAACTGAACGGAACACGACAACTGAACAGAACTCCAACCAGCGGTGTAGGGAACACGACAACTGAACTGAACTCCAACCAGCGGCGTAGGGAACACGACAACTGAACAGAACTCCAACCAGCGGTGTAGGGAACACGACAACTGAACGGAACACGACAACTGAACGGAACACGACAACTGAACTGAACTCAAACCAGCGGTGTAGGGAACACGACAACTGAACTGAACTCCAACCAGCGGCGTAGGGAACACGACAACTGAACTGAACTCCAACCAGCGGTGTAGGGAACACGACAACTGAACTGAACTCCAACCAGCGGTGTAGGGAACACGACAACTGAACTGAACTCCAACCAGCGGTGTAGGGAACACGACAACTGAACTGAACTCCAACCAGCGGTGTAGGGAACACGACAACTGAACTGAACTCAAACCAGCGGTGTAGGGAACACGACAACTGAACTGAACTCCAACTAGCGGCGTAGGGAACACGACAACTGAACTGAACTCCAACCAGCGGTGTAGGGAACACGACAACTGAACGGAACACGACAACTGAACGGAACACGACAACGGAACTGAACTCAAACCAGCGGTGTAGGGAACACGACAACTGAACTGAACTCAAACCAGCGGTGTAGGGAACACGACAACTGAACTGAACTCCAACTAGCGGCGTAGGGAACACGACAACTGAACTGAACTCCAACCAGCGGTGTAGGGAACACGACAACTGAACTGAACTCAAACCAGCGGTGTAGGGAACACGACAACTGAACTGAACTCCAACCAGCGGTGTAGGGAACACGACAACTGAACTGAACTCCAACCAGCGGCGTAGGGAACACGACAACTGAACTGAACTCCAACCAGCGGTGTAGGGAACACGACAACTGAACTGAACTCCAACTAGCGGCATAGGGAACACGACAACTGAACTGAACTCCAACCAGTGGCGTAGGGAACACGACAACTGAACGGAACACGACAACTGAACAGAACTCCAACCAGCGGTGTAGGGAACACGACAACTGAACTGAACTCCAACCAGCGGCGTAGGGAACACGACAACTGAACAGAACTCCAACCAGCGGTGTAGGGAACACGACAACTGAACGGAACACGACAACTGAACGGAACACGACAACTGAACTGAACTCAAACCAGCGGTGTAGGGAACACGACAACTGAACTGAACTCCAACCAGCCGTGTAGGGAACACGACAACTGAACGGAACTCCAACCAGCGGCGTAGGGAACACGACAACTGAACTGAACTCCAACCAGCGGCGTAGGGAACACGACAACTGAACGGAACACGACAACTGAACGGAACACGACAACTGAACTGAACTCAAACCAGCGGTGTAGGGAACACGACAACTGAACTGAACTCAAACCAGCGGTGTAGGGAACACGACAACTGAACTGAACTCCAACTAGCGGCGTAGGGAACACGACAACTGAACTGAACTCCAACCAGCGGTGTGGGGAACACGACAACTGAACTGAACTCAAACCAGCGGTGTAGGGAACACGACAACTGAACTGAACTCCAACTAGCGGCGTAGGGAACACGACAACTGAACTGAACTCCAACCAGCGGTGTAGGGAACACGACAACTGAACGGAACACAACAACTGAACGGAACACGACAACGGAACTGAACTCAAACCAGCGGTGTAGGGAACACGACAACTGAACTGAACTCAAACCAGCGGTTTAGGGAACACGACAACTGAACTGAACTCCAACTAGCGGCGTAGGGAACACGACAACTGAACTGAACTCCAACCAGCGGTGTAGGGAACACGACAACTGAACTGAACTCAAACCAGCGGTGTAGGGAACACGACAACTGAACTGAACTCCAACCAGCGGTGTAGGGAACACGACAACTGAACTGAACTCCAACCAGCGGCGTAGGGAACACGACAACTGAACTGAACTCCAACCAGCGGTGTAGGGAACACGACAACTGAACTGAACTCCAACTAGCGGCATAGGGAACACGACAACTGAACTGAACTCCAACCAGCTGTGTAGGGAACACGACAACTGAACGGAACACGACAACTGAACAGAACTCCAACCAGCGGTGTAGGGAACACGACAACTGAACTGAACTCCAACCAGCGGCGTAGGGAACACGACAACTGAACAGAACTCCAACCAGCGGTGTAGGGAACACGACAACTGAACGGAACTCCAACCAGCGGCGTAGGGAACACGACAACTGAACTGAACTCCAACCAGCGGTGTAGGGAACACGACAACTGAACTGAACTCAAACCAGCGGTGTAGGGAACACGACAACTGAACTGAACTCCAACCAGCGGTGTAGGGAACACGACAACTGAACTGAACTCCAACCAGCGGTGTAGGGAACACGACAACTGAACTGAACTCCAACTAGCGGCATAGGGAACACGACAACTGAACTGAACTCCAACCAGCGGCGTAGGGAACACGACAACTGAACGGAACACGACAACTGAACAGAACTCCAACCAGCGGTGTAGGGAACACGACAACTGAACTGAACTCCAACCAGCGGCGTAGGGAACACGACAACTGAACAGAACTCCAACCAGCGGTGTAGGGAACACGACAACTGAACGGAACTCCAACCAGCGGCGTAGGGAACACGACAACTGAACTGAACTCCAACCAGCGGCGTAGGGAACACGACAACTGAACGGAACACGACAACTGAACGGAACACGACAACTGAACTGAACTCAAACCAGCGGTGTAGGGAACACGACAACTGAACTGAACTCAAACCAGCGGTGTAGGGAACACGACAACTGAACTGAACTCCAACTAGCGGCGTAGGGAACACGACAACTGAACTGAACTCCAACCAGCGGTGTGGGGAACACGACAACTGAACTGAACTCAAACCAGCGGTGTAGGGAACACGACAACTGAACTGAACTCCAACCAGCGGCGTAGGGAACACGACAACTGAACAGAACTCCAACCAGCGGTGTAGGGAACACGACAACTGAACTGAACTCCAACCAGCGGCGTAGGGAACACGACAACTGAACAGAACTCCAACCAGCGGTGTAGGGAACACGACAACTGAACGGAACTCCAACCAGCGGCGTAGGGAACACGACAACTGAACTGAACTCCAACCAGCGGTGTAGGGAACACGACAACTGAACTGAACTCAAACCAGCGGTGTAGGGAACACGACAACTGAACTGAACTCCAACCAGCGGTGTAGGGAACACGACAACTGAACTGAACTCCAACCAGCGGTGTAGGGAACACGACAACTGAACTGAACTCCAACTAGCGGCATAGGGAACACGACAACTGAACTGAACTCCAACCAGCGGCGTAGGGAACACGACAACTGAACGGAACACGACAACTGAACAGAACTCCAACCAGCGGTGTAGGGAACACGACAACTGAACTGAACTCCAACCAGCGGCGTAGGGAACACGACAACTGAACAGAACTCCAACCAGCGGTGTAGGGAACACGACAACTGAACGGAACTCCAACCAGCGGCGTAGGGAACACGACAACTGAACTGAACTCCAACCAGCGGCGTAGGGAACACGACAACTGAACGGAACACGACAACTGAACGGAACACGACAACTGAACTGAACTCAAACCAGCGGTGTAGGGAACACGACAACTGAACTGAACTCAAACCAGCGGTGTAGGGAACACGACAACTGAACTGAACTCCAACTAGCGGCGTAGGGAACACGACAACTGAACTGAACTCCAACCAGCGGTGTGGGGAACACGACAACTGAACTGAACTCAAACCAGCGGTGTAGGGAACACGACAACTGAACTGAACTCCAACCAGCGGCGTAGGGAACACGACAACTGAACAGAACTCCAACCAGCGGTGTAGGGAACACGACAACTGAACTGAACTCCAACCAGCGGCGTAGGGAACACGACAACTGAACAGAACTCCAACCAGCGGTGTAGGGAACACGACAACTGAACTGAACTCCAACCAGCGGCGTAGGGAACACGACAACTGAACAGAACTCCAACCAGCGGTGTAGGGAACACGACAACTGAACTGAACTCCAACCAGCGGCGTAGGGAACACGACAACTGAACAGAACTCCAACCAGCGGTGTAGGGAACACGACAACTGAACGGAACTCCAACCAGCGGCGTAGGGAACACGACAACTGAACTGAACTCCAACCAGCGGCGTAGGGAACACGACAACTGAACGGAACTCCAACCAGCGGCGTAGGGAACACGACAACTGAACTGAACTCCAACCAGCGGTGTAGGGAACACGACAACTGAACTGAACTCCAACCAGCGGCGTAGGGAACACGACAACTGAACGGAACTCAAACCAGCGGTGTAGGGAACACGACAACTGAACTGAACTCAAACCAGCGGTGTAGGGAACACGACAACTGAACTGAACTCCAACCAGCGGTGTAGGGAACACGACAACTGAACTGAACTCCAACCAGCGGTGTAGGGAACACGACAACTGAACTGAACTCCAACCAGCGGCGTAGGGAACACGACAACTGAACTGAACTCCAACCAGCGGTGTAGGGAACACGACAACTGAACTGAACTCCAACTAGCGGCATAGGGAACACGACAACTGAACTGAACTCCAACCAGCGGCGTAGGGAACACGACAACTGAACGGAACACGACAACTGAACAGAACTCCAACCAGCGGTGTAGGGAACACGACAACTGAACTGAACTCCAACCAGCGGGGTAGGGAACACGACAACTGAACTGAACTCAAACCAGCGGTGTAGGGAACACGACAACTGAACTGAACTCCAACCAGCGGTGTAGGGAACACGACAACTGAACTGAACTCCAACCAGCGGTGTAGGGAACACGACAACTGAACTGAACTCCAACCAGCGGTGTAGGGAACACGACAACTGAACTGAACTCCAACTAGCGGCATAGGGAACACGACAACTGAACTGAACTCCAACCAGCGGCGTAGGGAACACGACAACTGAACGGAACACGACAACTGAACAGAACTCCAACCAGCGGTGTAGGGAACACGACAACTGAACTGAACTCCAACCAGCGGGGTAGGGAACACGACAACTGAACAGAACTCCAACCAGCGGTGTAGGGAACACGACAACTGAACGGAACACGACAACTGAACGGAACACGACAACTGAACTGAACTCAAACCAGCGGTGTAGGGAACACGACAACTGAACTGAACTCCAACCAGCGATGTAGGGAACACGACAACTGAACTGAACTCCAACCAGCGGTGTAGGGAACACGACAACTGAACTGAACTCCAACCAGCGGTGTAGGGAACACGACAACTGAACTGAACTCAAACCAGCGGTGTAGGGAACACGACAACTGAACTGAACTCCAACTAGCGGCGTAGGGAACACGACAACTGAACTGAACTCCAACCAGCGGTGTAGGGAACACGACAACTGAACGGAACACGACAACTGAACGGAACACGACAACGGAACTGAACTCAAACCAGCGGTGTAGGGAACACGACAACTGAACTGAACTCAAACCAGCGGTGTAGGGAACACGACAACTGAACTGAACTCCAACTAGCGGCGTAGGGAACACGACAACTGAACTGAACTCCAACCAGCGGTGTAGGGAACACGACAACTGAACTGAACTCAAACCAGCGGTGTAGGGAACACGACAACTGAACTGAACTCCAACCAGCGGTGTAGGGAACACGACAACTGAACTGAACTCCAACCAGCGGCGTAGGGAACACGACAACTGAACTGAACTCCAACCAGCGGTGTAGGGAACACGACAACTGAACTGATCTCCAACTAGCGGCATAGGGAACACGACAACTGAACTGAACTCCAACCAGTGGCGTAGGGAACACGACAACTGAACGGAACACGACAACTGAACAGAACTCCAACCAGCGGTGTAGGGAACACGACAACTGAACTGAACTCCAACCAGCGGCGTAGGGAACACGACAACTGAACAGAACTCCAACCAGCGGTGTAGGGAACACGACAACTGAACGGAACACGACAACTGAACGGAACACGACAACTGAACTGAACTCAAACCAGCGGTGTAGGGAACACGACAACTGAACTGAACTCCAACCAGCGGTGTAGGGAACACGACAACTGAACGGAACTCCAACCAGCGGCGTAGGGAACACGACAACTGAACTGAACTCCAACCAGCGGCGTAGGGAACACGACAACTGAACGGAACACGACAACTGAACGGAACACGACAACTGAACTGAACTCAAACCAGCGGTGTAGGGAACACGACAACTGAACTGAACTCAAACCAGCGGTGTAGGGAACACGACAACTGAACTGAACTCCAACTAGCGGCGTAGGGAACACGACAACTGAACTGAACTCCAACCAGCGGTGTGGGGAACACGACAACTGAACTGAACTCAAACCAGCGGTGTAGGGAACACGACAACTGAACTGAACTCCAACTAGCGGCGTAGGGAACACGACAACTGAACTGAATTCCAACCAGCGGTGTAGGGAACACGACAACTGAACGGAACACAACAACTGAACGGAACACGACAACGGAACTGAACTCAAACCAGCGGTGTAGGGAACACGACAACTGAACTGAACTCAAACCAGCGGTGTAGGGAACACGACAACTGAACTGAACTCCAACTAGCGGCGTAGGGAACACGACAACTGAACTGAACTCCAACCAGCGGTGTAGGGAACACGACAACTGAACTGAACTCAAACCAGCGGTGTAGGGAACACGACAACTGAACTGAACTCCAACCAGCGGTGTAGGGAACACGACAACTGAACTGAACTCCAACCAGCGGCGTAGGGAACACGACAACTGAACTGAACTCCAACCAGCGGTGTAGGGAACACGACAACTGAACTGAACTCCAACTAGCGGCATAGGGAACACGACAACTGAACTGAACTCCAACCAGCTGTGTAGGGAACACGACAACTGAACGGAACACGACAACTGAACAGAACTCCAACCAGCGGTGTAGGGAACAAGACAACTGAACGGAACTCCAACCAGCGGCGTAGGGAACACGACAACTGAACTGAACTCCAACCAGCGGTGTAGGGAACACGACAACTGAACTGAACTCAAACCAGCGGTGTAGGGAACACGACAACTGAACTGAACTCCAACCAGCGGTGTAGGGAACACGACAACTGAACTGAACTCCAACCAGCGGCGTAGGGAACACGACAACTGAACTGAACTCCAACCAGCGGTGTAGGGAACACGACAACTGAACTGAACTCCAACTAGCGGCATAGGGAACACGACAACTGAACTGAACTCCAACCAGCGGCGTAGGGAACACGACAACTGAACGGAACACGACAACTGAACAGAACTCCAACCAGCGGTGTAGGGAACACGACAACTGAACTGAACTCCAACCAGCGGCGTAGGGAACACGACAACTGAACAGAACTCCAACCAGCGGTGTAGGGAACACGACAACTGAACGGAACTCCAACCAGCGGCGTAGGGAACACGACAACTGAACTGAACTCCAACCAGCGGCGTAGGGAACACGACAACTGAACGGAACACGACAACTGAACGGAACACGACAACTGAACTGAACTCAAACCAGCGGTGTACGGAACACGACAACTGAACTGAACTCAAACCAGCGGTGTAGGGAACACGACAACTGAACTGAACTCCAACTAGCGGCGTAGGGAACACGACAACTGAACGGAACTCCAACCAGCGGCGTAGGGAACACGACAACTGAACTGAACTCCAACCAGCGGCGTAGGGAACACGACAACTGAACGGAACACGACAACTGAACGGAACACGACAACTGAACTGAACTCAAACCAGCGGTGTAGGGAACACGACAACTGAACTGAACTCAAACCAGCGGTGTAGGGAACACGACAACTGAACTGAACTCCAACTAGCGGCGTAGGGAACACGACAACTGAACTGAACTCCAACCAGCGGTGTGGGGAACACGACAACTGAACTGAACTCAAACCAGCGGTGTAGGGAACACGACAACTGAACTGAACTCCAACTAGCGGCGTAGGGAACACGACAACTGAACTGAATTCCAACCAGCGGTGTAGGGAACACGACAACTGAACGGAACACAACAACTGAACGGAACACGACAACGGAACTGAACTCAAACCAGCGGTGTAGGGAACACGACAACTGAACTGAACTCAAACCAGCGGTGTAGGGAACACGACAACTGAACTGAACTCCAACTAGCGGCGTAGGGAACACGACAACTGAACTGAACTCCAACCAGCGGTGTAGGGAACACGACAACTGAACTGAACTCAAACCAGCGGTGTAGGGAACACGACAACTGAACTGAACTCCAACCAGCGGTGTAGGGAACACGACAACTGAACTGAACTCCAACCAGCGGCGTAGGGAACACGACAACTGAACTGAACTCCAACCAGCGGTGTAGGGAACACGACAACTGAACTGAACTCCAACTAGCGGCATAGGGAACACGACAACTGAACTGAACTCCAACCAGCTGTGTAGGGAACACGACAACTGAACGGAACACGACAACTGAACAGAACTCCAACCAGCGGTGTAGGGAACAAGACAACTGAACGGAACTCCAACCAGCGGCGTAGGGAACACGACAACTGAACTGAACTCCAACCAGCGGTGTAGGGAACACGACAACTGAACTGAACTCAAACCAGCGGTGTAGGGAACACGACAACTGAACTGAACTCCAACCAGCGGTGTAGGGAACACGACAACTGAACTGAACTCCAACCAGCGGCGTAGGGAACACGACAACTGAACTGAACTCCAACCAGCGGTGTAGGGAACACGACAACTGAACTGAACTCCAACTAGCGGCATAGGGAACACGACAACTGAACTGAACTCCAACCAGCGGCGTAGGGAACACGACAACTGAACGGAACACGACAACTGAACAGAACTCCAACCAGCGGTGTAGGGAACACGACAACTGAACTGAACTCCAACCAGCGGCGTAGGGAACACGACAACTGAACAGAACTCCAACCAGCGGTGTAGGGAACACGACAACTGAACGGAACTCCAACCAGCGGCGTAGGGAACACGACAACTGAACTGAACTCCAACCAGCGGCGTAGGGAACACGACAACTGAACGGAACACGACAACTGAACGGAACACGACAACTGAACTGAACTCAAACCAGCGGTGTACGGAACACGACAACTGAACTGAACTCAAACCAGCGGTGTAGGGAACACGACAACTGAACTGAACTCCAACTAGCGGCGTAGGGAACACGACAACTGAACTGAACTCCAACCAGCGGTGTGGGGAACACGACAACTGAACTGAACTCAAACCAGCGGTGTAGGGAACACGACAACTGAACTGAACTCCAACCAGCGGCGTAGGGAACACGACAACTGAACAGAACTCCAACCAGCGGTGTAGGGAACACGACAACTGAACTGAACTCCAACCAGCGGCGTAGGGAACACGACAACTGAACAGAACTCCAACCAGCGGTGTAGGGAACACGACAACTGAACGGAACTCCAACCAGCGGCGTAGGGAACACGACAACTGAACTGAACTCCAACCAGCGGCGTAGGGAACACGACAACTGAACGGAACTCCAACCAGCGGCGTAGGGAACACGACAACTGAACTGAACTCCAACCAGCGGTGTAGGGAACACGACAACTGAACTGAACTCCAACCAGCGGCGTAGGGAACACGACAACTGAACGGAACTCAAACCAGCGGTGTAGGGAACACGACAACTGAACTGAACTCAAACCAGCGGTGTAGGGAACACGACAACTGAACTGAACTCCAACCAGCGGTGTAGGGAACACGACAACTGAACTGAACTCCAACCAGCGGTGTAGGGAACACGACAACTGAACTGAACTCCAACCAGCGGCGTAGGGAACACGACAACTGAACTGAACTCCAACCAGCGGTGTAGGGAACACGACAACTGAACTGAACTCCAACTAGCGGCATAGGGAACACGACAACTGAACTGAACTCCAACCAGCGGCGTAGGGAACACGACAACTGAACGGAACACGACAACTGAACAGAACTCCAACCAGCGGTGTAGGGAACACGACAACTGAACTGAACTCCAACCAGCGGCGTAGGGAACACGACAACTGAACAGAACTCCAACCAGCGGTGTAGGGAACACGACAACTGAACGGAACACGACAACTGAACGGAACACAACAACTGAACTGAACTCAAACCAGCGGTGTAGGGAACACGACAACTGAACTGAACTCCAACCAGCGGTGTAGGGAACACAACAACTGAACGGAACTCCAACCAGCGGCGTAGGGAACACGACAACTGAACTGAACTCCAACCAGCGGCGTAGGGAACACGACAACTGAACGGAACACGACAACTGAATTGAACTCAAACCAGCGGTGTAGGGAACACGACAACTGAACTGAACTCAAACCAGCGGTGTAGGGAACACGACAACTGAACTGAACTCCAACTAGCGGCGTAGGGAACACGACAACTGAACTGAACTCCAACCAGCGGTGTGGGGAACACGACAACTGAACTGAACTCAAACCAGCGGTGTAGGGAACACGACAACTGAACTGAACTCCAACTAGCGGCGTAGGGAACACGACAACTGAACTGAACTCCAACCAGCGGTGTAGGGAACACGACAACTGAACGGAACACGACAACTGAACGGAACACGACAACGGAACTGAACTCAAACCAGCGGTGTAGGGAACACGACAACTGAACTGAACTCCAACCAGCGGTGTAGGGAACACGACAACTGAACTGAACTCAAACCAGCGGTGTAGGGAACACGACAACTGAACTGAACTCCAACCAGCGGTGTAGGGAACACGACAACTGAACTGAACTCCAACAGGCGGCGTAGGGAACACGACAACTGAACTGAACTCCAACCAGCGGTGTAGGGAACACGACAACTGAACTGAACTCCAACTAGCGGCATAGGGAACACGACAACTGAACTGAACTCGAACCAGCGGCGTAGGGAACACGACAACTGAACGGAACACGACAACTGAACAGAACTCCAACCAGCGGTGTAGGGAACACGACAACTGAACTGAACTCCAACCAGCGGCGTAGGGAACACGACAACTGAACAGAACTCCAACCAGCGGTGTAGGGAACACGACAACTGAACGGAACTCCAACCAGCGGCGTAGGGAACACGACAACTGAACTGAACTCCAACCAGCGGCGTAGGGAACACGACAACTGAACGGAACTCCAACCAGCGGCGTAGGGAACACGACAACTGAACTGAACTCCAACCAGCGGTGTAGGGAACACGACAACTGAACTGAACTCCAACTAGCGGCGTAGGGAACACGACAACTGAACTGAACTCCAACCAGCGGTGTAGGGGACACGACAACTGAACTGAACTCAAACCAGCGGTGTAGGGAACACGACAACTGAACTGAACTCCAACCAGCGGTGTAGGGAACACGACAACTGAACTGAACTCCAACTAGCGGCATAGGGAACACGACAACTGAACTGAACTCCAACCAGCGGCGTAGGGAACACGACAACTGAACGGAACACGACAACTGAACAGAACTCCAACCAGCGGTGTAGGGAACACGACAACTGAACTGAACTCCAACCAGCGGCGTAGGGAACACGACAACTGAACAGAACTCCAACCAGCGGTGTAGGGAACACGACAACTGAACGGAACTCCAACCAGCGGCGTAGGGAACACGACAACTGAACTGAACTCCAACCAGCGGCATAGGGAACACGACAACTGAACGGAACTCCAACCAGCGGCGTAGGGAACACGACAACTGAACTGAACTCCAACCAGCGGTGTAGGGAACACGACAACTGAACTGAACTCCAACCAGCGGCGTAGGGAACACGACAACTGAACGGAACTCAAACCAGCGGTGTAGGGAACACGACAACTGAACTGAACTCAAACCAGCGGTGTAGGGAACACGACAACTGAACTGAACTCCAACCAGCGGCGTAGGGAACACGACAACTGAACAGAACTCAAACCAGCGGCGTAGGGAACACGACAACTGAACGGAACTCCAACCAGCGGTGTAGGGAACACGACAACTGAACTGAACTCCAACCAGCGGCGTAGGGAACACGACAACTGAACTGAACTCCAACCAGCGGTGTAGGGAACACGACAACTGAACTGAACTCCAACCAGCGGTGTAGGGAACACGACAACTGAACTGAACACGACAACTGAACTGAACTCCAACCAGCGGTGTAGGGAACACGACAACTGAACGGAACTCAAACCAGCGGTGTAGGGAACACGACAACTGAACTGAACTCCAACCAGCGGTGTAGGGAACACGACAACTGAACTGAACTCCAACCAGCGGTGTAGGGAACACGACAACTGAACTGAACTCCAACCAGCGGTGTAGGGAACACGACAACTGAACTGAACTCCAACCAGCGGCGTAGGGAACACGACAACTGAACGGAACACGACAACTGAACAGAACTCCAACCAGTGGTGTAGGGAACACGACAACTGAACTGAACTCCAACCAGCGGTGTAGGGAACACGACAACTGAACTGAACTCCAACCAGCGGCGTAGGGAACACGACAACTGAACGGAACTCCAACCAGCGGTGTAGGGAACACGACAACTGAACGGAACACGACAACTGAACTGAACTCCAACCAGCGGCGTAGGGAACACGACAACTGAACGGAACTCAAACCAGTGGTGTAGGGAACACGACAACTGAACTGAACTCCAACCAGCGGCGTAGGGAACACGACAACTGAACGGAACTCCAACCAGCGGCGTAGGGAACACGACAACTGAACTGAACTCCAACCAGCGGTGTAGGGAACACGACAACTGAACTGAACTCCAACCAGCGGCGTAGGGAACACGACAACTGAACGGAACTCAAACCAGCGGTGTAGGGAACACGACAACTGAACTGAACTCAAACCAGCGGTGTAGGGAACACGACAACTGAACTGAACTCCAACCAGCGGCGTAGGGAACACGACAACTGAACAGAACTCAAACCAGCGGCGTAGGGAACACGACAACTGAACGGAACTCCAACCAGCGTTGTAGGGAACACGACAACTGAACTGAACTCCAACCAGCGGCGTAGGGAACACGACAACTGAACTGAACTCCAACCAGCGGTGTGGGGAACACGACAACTGAACTGAACTCCAACCAGCGGTGTAGGGAACACGACAACTGAACTGAACACGACAACTGAACTGAACTCCAACCAGCGGACCTTGTAGTCATAGCGGATAATATTCTAATCTTTGGTGACTTTAATATTCACATGGAAAAGTCCACAGACCCACTCCAAAAGGCTTTCGGAGCCATCATCGACTCAGTGGGTTTTGTCCAACATGTCTCTGGACCCACTCACTGTCACAGTCATACGCTGGACCTAGTTTTGTCCCATGGAATAAATGTTGTGGATCTTAATGTTTTTCCTCATAATCCTGGACTATCGGACCACCATTTTATTACGTTTGCAATTGCAACAAATAATCTGCTCAGACCCCAACCAAGGATCATCAAAAGTCGTGCTATAAATTCACAGACAACACAAAGATTCCTTGATGTCCTTCCAGACTCCTTCTGCCTACCCAAGGACGCCAGAGGACAAAAATCAGTTAACCACCTAACTGAGGAACTCAACTTAACCTTGCGCAATACCCTAGATGCAGTTGCACCCCTAAAAACTAAAAACATTTCTCATAAGAAACTAGCTCCCTGGTACACAGAAAATACCCGAGCTCTGAAGCAAGCTTCCAGAAAATTGGAACGGAAATGGCGCCACACCAAACTGGAAGTCTTCCGACTAGCTTGGAAAGACAGTACTGTGCAGTACCGAAGAGCCCTTACTGCTGCTCGATCATCCTATTTTTCTAACTTAATTGAGGAAAATAAGAACAATCCGAAATTCCTTTTTGATACTGTCGCAAAGCTAACTAAAAAGCAGCATTCCCCAAGAGAGGATGACTTTCACTTTAGCAGTGATAAATTCATGAACTTCTTTGAGGAAAAGATTATGATTATTAGAAAGCAAATTACGGACTCTTCCTTAAATCTGCGTATTCCTTCAAAGCTCAGTTGTCCTGAGTCTGCACAACTCTGCCAGGACCTAGGATCAAGAGAGACACTCAAGTGTTTTAGTACTATATCTCTTGACACAATGATGAAAATAATCATGGCCTCTAAACCTTCAAGCTGCATACTGGACCCTATTCCAACTAAACTACTGAAAGAGCTGCTTCCTGTGCTTGGCCCTACTATGTTGAACATAATAAACGGCTCTCTATCCACCGGATGTGTACCAAACTCACTAAAAGTGGCAGTAATAAAGCCTCTCTTGAAAAAGCCAAACCTTGACCCAGAAAATATAAAAAACTATCGGCCTATATCGAATCTTCCATTCCTCTCAAAAATTTTAGAAAAGGCTGTTGCGCAACAACTCACTGCCTTCCTGAAGACAAACAATGTATACGAAATGCTTCAGTCTGGTTTTAGACCCCATCATAGCACTGAGACGGCACTTGTGAAGGTGGTAAATGACATTTTAATGGCATCGGACCGAGGCTCTGCATCTGTCCTCGTGCTCCTAGACTTTAGTGCTGCTTTTGATACCATCGATCACCACATTCTTTTGGAGAGATTGGAAACCCAAATTGGTCTACACGGACAAGTTCTGGCCTGGTTTAGATCTTATCTGTCGGAAAGATATCAGTTTGTCTCTGTGAATGGTCTGTCCTCTGACAAATCAACTGTAAATTTCGGTGTTCCTCAAGGTTCCGTTTTAGGACCACTATTGTTTTCACTATATATTTTACCTCTTGGGGATGTTATTCGAAAACATAATGTTAACTTTCACTGCTATGCAGATGACACACAGCTGTACATTTCAATTAAACATGGTGAAGCCCCAAAATTGCCCTTGCTAGAAGAATGTGTTTCAGACATAAGGAAGTGGATGGCTGCAAACTTTCTACTTTTAAACTCGGACAAAACAGAGATGCTTGTTCTAGGTCCCAAGAAACAAAGAGATCTTCTGTTGAATCTGACAATTAATCTTAATGGTTGTACAGTCGTCTCAAATAAAACTGTGAAGGACCTCGGCGTTACTCTGGACCCTGATCTCTCTTTTGAAGAACATATCAAGACCATTTCAAGGACAGCTTTTTTCCATCTACGTAACATTGCAAAAATCAGGAACTTTCTGTCCAAAAATGATGCAGAAAAATTAATCCATGCTTTTGTCACTTCCAGGTTAGACTACTGCAATGCTCTACTTTCCGGCTACCCGGATAAAGCACTAAATAAACTTCAGTTAGTGCTAAATACGGCTGCTAGAATCCTGACTAGAACCAAAAAATGTGATCATATTACTCCAGTGCTAGCCTCTCTACACTGGCTTCCTGTCAAAGCAAGGGCTGATTTCAAGGTTTTACTGCTAACCTACAAAGCATTACATGGGCTTGCTCCTATCTATCTCTCTGATTTGGTCCTGCCGTACATACCTACACGTACGCTACGGTCACAAGACGCAGGCCTCCTAATTGTCCCTAGAATTTTTAAGCAAACAGCTGGAGGCAGGGCTTTCTCCTATAGAGCTCCATTTTTATGGAACGGTCTGCCTACCCATGTCAGAGACGCAAACTCGGTCTCAACCTTTAAGTCTCTACTGAAGACTCATCTCTTCAGTGGGTCATATGATTGAGTGTAGTCTGGCCCAGGAGTGGGAGGGTGAACGGAAAGGCTCTGGAGCAACGAACCACCCTTGCTGTCTCTGCCTGGCCGGTTCCCCTCTTTCCACTGGGATTCTCTGCCTCTAACCCTATTACAGGGGCTGAGTCACTGGCTTTACTGGGGCTCTCTCATGCCGTCCCTGGAGGAGGTGCGTCACCTGAGTGGGTTGAGTCACTGATGTGGTCATCCTGTCTGGGTTGGCGCCCCCCCCCCCCCCCCCCCCTTAAGTTGTGCCGTGGCGGAGGTCTTTGTGGGCTATACTCAGCCTTGTCTCAGGATGGTAAGTTGGTGGTTGAAGATATCCCTCTAGTGGTGTGGGGGCTGTGCTTTGGCAAAGTGGGTGGGGTTATATCCTTCCTGTTTGGCCCTGTCCGGGGGTGTCCTCGGAGTGGGCCACAGTGTCTCCTGACCCCTCCTGTCTCAGCCTCCAGTATTTATGCTGCAGTAGTTTATGTGTCGGGGGGCTAGGGTCAGTTTGTTATATCTGGAGTACTTCTCCTGTCCTATTCGGTGTCCTGTGTGAATCTAAGTGTGCGTTCTCTAATTCTCTCCTTCTCTCTTTCTCTCTCTCGGAGGACCTGAGCCCTAGGACCATGCCCAAGGACTACCTGACATGATGACTCCTTGCTGTCCCCAGTCCACCTGGCTGTGCTGCTGCTCCAGTTTCAACTGTTCTGCCTTATTATTATTCGACCATGCTGATCATTTATGAACATTTGAACATCTTGGCCATGTTCTGTTATAATCTCCACCCGGCACAGCCAGAAGAGGACTGGCCATCCCACATATGCTCTCTCTAATTCTCTCTTTCTTTCTCTCTCTCGGAGGACCTGAGCCCTAGGACCATGCCCCAGGAATACCTGACATGATGACTCCTTGCTGTCCCCAGTCCACCTGACTGTGCTGCTGCTCCAGTTTCAACTATTCTGCCTTATTATTATTCGACCATGCTGGTCATTTATGAACATTTGAACATCTTGGCCATGTTCTGTTATAATCTCCACCCGGCACAGCCAGAAGAGGACTGGCCACCCCACATAGCCTGGTTCCTCTCTAGGTTTCTTCCTAGGTTTTGGCCTTTCTAGGGAGTTTTTCCTAGCCACCGTGCTTCTTCACCTGCATTGCTTGCTGTTTGGGGTTTTAGGCTGGGTTTCTGTACAGCACTTTGAGATATCAGCTGATGTACGAAGGGCTATATAAAATAAATTTGATTGATTGATTGACAACTGAACGGAACTCAAACCAGCGGTGTAGGGAACACGACAACTGAACTGAACTCCAACCAGCGGTGTAGGGAACACGACAACTGAACTGAACTCCAACCAGCGGTGTAGGGAACACGACAACTGAACTGAACTCGGTGTCCTGTGTGAATCTAAGTGTGCGTTCTCTAATTCTCTCCTTCTCTCTTTCTCTCTCTCGGAGGACCTGAGCCCTAGGACCATGCCCCAGGACTACCTGACATGATGACTCCTTGCTGTCCCCAGTCCACCTGGCTGTGCTGCTGCTCCAGTTTCAACTGTTCTGCCTTATTATTATTCGACCATGCTGATCATTTATGAACATTTGAACATCTTGGCCATGTTCTGTTATAATCTCCACCCGGCACAGCCAGAAGAGGACTGGCCATCCCACATATGCTCTCTCTAATTCTCTCTTTCTTTCTCTCTCTCGGAGGACCTGAGCCCTAGGACCATGCCCCAGGAATACCTGACATGATGACTCCTTGCTGTCCCCAGTCCACCTGACTGTGCTGCTGCTCCAGTTTCAACTATTCTGCCTTATTATTATTCGACCATGCTGGTCATTTATGAACATTTGAACATCTTGGCCATGTTCTGTTATAATCTCCACCCGGCACAGCCAGAAGAGGACTGGCCACCCCACATAGCCTGGTTCCTCTCTAGGTTTCTTCCTAGGTTTTGGCCTTTCTAGGGAGTTTTTCCTAGCCACCGTGCTTCTTCACCTGCATTGCTTGCTGTTTGGGGTTTTAGGCTGGGTTTCTGTACAGCACTTTGAGATATCAGCTGATGTACGAAGGGCTATATAAAATAAATTTGATTGATTGATTGACAACTGAACGGAACTCAAACCAGCGGTGTAGGGAACACGACAACTGAACTGAACTCCAACCAGCGGTGTAGGGAACACGACAACTGAACTGAACTCCAACCAGCGGTGTAGGGAACACGACAACTGAACTGAACTCCAACCAGCGGTGTAGGGAACACGACAACTGAACTGAACTCCAACCAGCGGCGTAGGGAACACGACAACTGAACGGAACACGACAACTGAACAGAACTCCAACCAGTGGTGTAGGGAACACGACAACTGAACTGAACTCCAACCAGCGGTGTAGGGAACACGACAACTGAACTGAACTCCAACCAGCGGCGTAGGGAACACGACAACTGAACGGAACTCCAACCAGCGGTGTAGGGAACACGACAACTGAACGGAACACGACAACTGAACTGAACTCCAACCAGCGGCGTAGGGAACACGACAACTGAACGGAACTCAAACCAGCGTCGTAGGGAACACGACAACTGAACTGAACTCCAACCAGGGTTATAGGGAACCCGACAACTGAACTGAACTCCAACCAGCGTTGTAGGGAACACGACAACTGAACGGAACACGACAACTGAACTGAACTCCAACCAGTGGTGTAGGGAACACGACAACTGAACTGAACTCCAACCAGTGGTGTAGGGAACACGTCAACTGAACAGAACTCCAACCAGTGGTGTAGGGAACACGACAACTGAACGGAACGCCAACCAGCGGCGTAGGGAACACGACAACTGAACAGAACTCCAACCAGCGGCGTTGGGAACACGACAACTGAACAGAACTCCAACCAGCGGTGTAGGGAACACGACAACTGAACAGAACTCAAACCAGCGGTGTAGGGAACACGACAACTGAACAGAACTCCAACCAGCGGTGTAGGGAACACGACAACTGAACGGAACTCAAACCAGCGGTGTAGGGAACACGACAACTGAACAAAACTCCAACCAGTGGTGTAGGGAACACGACAACTGAACAGAACTCCAACCAGCGGCGTAGGGAACACGACAACTGAACTGAACTCCAACCAGCGGCGTAGGGAACACGACAACTGAACAGAACTCCAACCAGCGGCGTAGGGAACACGACAACTGAACAGAACTCCAACCAGTGGTGTAGGGAACACGACAACTGAACAGAACTCCAACCAGCGGCGTAGGGAACACGACAACTGAACAGAACTCCAACCAGCGGCGTAGGGAACACGACAACTGAACTGAACTCCAACCAGCGGCGTAGGGAACACGACAACTGACGGAACACGACAACTGAACAGAACTCCAACCAGCGGCGTAGGGAACACGACAACTGAACTGAACTCAAACCAGCGGCGTAGGGAACACGACAACTGAACTGAACTCAAACCAGCGGTGTAGGGAACACGACAACTGAACTGAACTCCAACCAGCGGCGTAGGGAACACGACAACTGAACAGAACTCAAACCAGCGGCGTAGGGAACACGACAACTGAACGGAACTCCAACCAGCGTTGTAGGGAACACGACAACTGAACTGAACTCCAACCAGCGGCGTAGGGAACACGACAACTGAACTGAACTCCAACCAGCGGTGTGGGGAACACGACAACTGAACTGAACTCCAACCAGCGGTGTAGGGAACACGACAACTGAACTGAACACGACAACTGAACTGAACTCCAACCAGCGGACCTTGTAGTCATAGCGGATAATATTCTAATCTTTGGTGACTTTAATATTCACATGGAAAAGTCCACAGACCCACTCCAAAAGGCTTTCGGAGCCATCATCGACTCAGTGGGTTTTGTCCAACATGTCTCTGGACCCACTCACTGTCACAGTCATACGCTGGACCTAGTTTTGTCCCATGGAATAAATGTTGTGGATCTTAATGTTTTTCCTCATAATCCTGGACTATCGGACCACCATTTTATTACGTTTGCAATTGCAACAAATAATCTGCTCAGACCCCAACCAAGGATCATCAAAAGTCGTGCTATAAATTCACAGACAACACAAAGATTCCTTGATGTCCTTCCAGACTCCTTCTGCCTACCCAAGGACGCCAGAGGACAAAAATCAGTTAACCACCTAACTGAGGAACTCAACTTAACCTTGCGCAATACCCTAGATGCAGTTGCACCCCTAAAAACTAAAAACATTTCTCATAAGAAACTAGCTCCCTGGTACACAGAAAATACCCGAGCTCTGAAGCAAGCTTCCAGAAAATTGGAACGGAAATGGCGCCACACCAAACTGGAAGTCTTCCGACTAGCTTGGAAAGACAGTACTGTGCAGTACCGAAGAGCCCTTACTGCTGCTCGATCATCCTACTTTTCTAACTTAATTGAGGAAAATAATGTCATGTTGTGTCTTGTCTCTGTCCTTTCCCTTCACCCTGTCTCCCTCTGCTGGTCGTTGTTAGGTTACCTTTTCTCCCCCGCTTTCTCCCAGCTGTTCCTTGTCTCCTCTAACTACCCATTCACCCCGTTTCCCACCTGTTCCCTTTTTCCCTCTGATTAGGTCCCTATATCTCTCTCTGTTTCTGTTCCTGTCCTTGTCGGATTCTTGTTTGTGTTTGTGTTTCATGCCTGAGCCAGACTATCGTCATGTTTGCTGTAACCTTGTCCTGTCCTGTCGGAATCTGCCGGTCTATCTGAGCCTACCACAGTTTGGTTATTAAAGAAGCTCTGTTTAAGTTAGTTCGCTTTTGGGTCCTCATTCACTCACCATAACAGAAGAATCCGACCAAGAATGGACCCAGCGACTTCGGATCCTCTCCACTCAGCCGTCGGGATCCAGGGAGCGATGCTAGGCAGACACGAGCAGGAAGTGTCTGCTGCTCGACATGCCGTTGAGACCCTGGCCACCCAAGTCTCCAACCTCACAGAACAGGTTCACCATCTCCGCCTCGATCCACCGGCCACTTCCAGGGCTTTCGAATCTCCGGAGCCCAGAATCAATAACCCGCCGTGTTACTCTGGGGAGCCCACTGAATGCCGCTCGTTCCTCACCCAGTGTGATATTGTGTTTTCTCTCCAGCCCAACACTTACTCCAGGAGCACTGCTCGTGTCGCCTACGTCATATCTCTCCTTATTGGACGGGCTCGTGAGTGGGGCACGGCAATCTGGGAGGCAAGGGCTGAGTGTACTAACCAGTATCAAGACTTTAAGGAGGAGATGATACGGGTTTTTGATCGATCTGTTTTTGGGGAGGAGGCTTCCAGGGCCCTGTCTTCCCTATGTCAAGGCAATCGATCCATAACAGACTACTCTATTGAGTTTCGCACTCTTGCTGTCTCCAGTGGCTGGAACGAGCCGGCCTTGCTCGCTCGTCTTCTGGAGGGTTTCCGCGCAGAGGTAAAGGATGAGATTCTCTCCCGGGAGGTTCCTTCCAGCGTGGATTCCTTGATTGAACTCGCTATTCGCATTGAGCGACGGGTTGATCTTCGTCACCGAGCTCGTGGAAAGGAGCTCGCGCTCTCCGTCGCCTCCCTCTCCGCATCACTACCATCTTCCTCTGCCGGCTCGGGTGCTGAGCCCATGCAGCTGGGAGGTATCCGCATCTCGACTAAGGAGAGGGAACGGAGAATCACCAACCGCCTCTGTCTCTATTGCGGTTCCGCTGGTCATTTTGTCACTTCATGTCCAGTAAAAGGCCAGAGCTCGTCAGTAAGCGGAGGGCTACTGGTGAGCGCTACTACTCCTGTCTCTCCTTCAAGATCCTGCACTACCTTGTCGGTCCATCTACGCTGGACCGGTTCGTCAGCTTCCTGCAGTGCCTTAATAGACTCTGGGGCGGAGGGCTGTTTTATGGACGAGACCTGGGCTCGGGAACATGACATTCCTCTCAGACAGTTAAGGGAGTCCACGGCCTTGTTCGCCCTGGATGGTAGTCCTCTCCCCAGGATTCAGCGTGAGACGCTACCTTTAACCCTCACTGTTTCTGGTAATCATAGCGAAACCATTTCTTTTTTGATTTTTCGTTCACCTTTTACACCTGTTGTTTTGGGCCATCCCTGGCTAGTTTGTCATAATCCTTCCATTAATTGGTCTAGTAATTCTATCCTCTCCTGGAACGTCTCTTGTCATGTGAAATGTTTAATGTCTGCTATCCCTCCTGTTTCCTCTGTCTCTTCTTCACAGGAGGAGCCTGGTGATTTGACAGGGGTGCCGGAGGAATATCACGATCTGCGCACGGTGTTCAGTCGGTCCAGGGCCACCTCTCTTCCTCCACACCGGTCGTATGATTGTAGTATTGATCTCCTTCCGGGAACCACCCCCCCCCCGGGGTAGACTATACTCTCTGTCGGCTCCCGAACGTAAGGCTCTCGAAGATTATTTGTCTGTAGCTCTTGACGCCGGTACCATAGTCCCCTCCTCCTCTCCCGCCGGAGCGGGGTTTTTTTTTGTCAAGAAGAAGGACGGGTCTCTGCGCCCCTGCATAGATTATCGAGGGCTGAATGACATAACAGTGAAGAATCGTTATCCGCTTCCTCTTATGTCTTCAGCCTTTGAGATCCTGCAGGGAGCCAGGTTTTTCACTAAGTTGGACCTTCGTAACGCTTACCATCTCGTGCGCATCAGGGAGGGGGACGAGTGGAAGACGGCGTTTAACACTCCGTTAGGGCACTTTGAATACCGGGTCCTTCCTTTCGGCCTCGCTAACGCTCCAGCTGTCTTTCAGGCATTAGTCAATGATGTCCTGAGAGACATGCTGAACATCTTTGTTTTCGTTTACCTTGACGATATCCTGATTTTTTCACCGTCACTCCAGATTCATGTTCAGCACGTTCGACGTGTCCTCCAGCGCCTTTTAGAGAATTGTCTTTTTGTGAAGGCTGAGAAGTGCACTTTTCATGCCTCCTCCGTCACATTTCTCGGTTCTGTTATTTCCGCTGAAGGCATTAAGATGGATCCCGCTAAGGTCCAAGCTGTCATTGATTGGCCCGTCCCTAAGTCACGCGTCGAGCTGCAGCGCTTTCTCGGCTTCGCGAACTTCTATCGTCGTTTCATCCGTAATTTCGGTCAGGTGGCCGCTCCTCTCACAGCCCTTACTTCTGTCAAGACGTGCTTTAAGTGGTCCGTTTCCGCCCAGGGAGCTTTTGATCTCCTCAAGAATCGTTTTACATCCGCTCCTATCCTTGTTACACCTGACGTCTCTAGACAGTTCGTTGTCGAGGTTGACGCGTCAGAGGTGGGCGTGGGAGCCATTCTTTCTCAGCGCTCCCTCTCTGACGACAAGGTCCACCCATGCGCGTATTTTTCTCATCGCCTGTCGCCGTCGGAACGTAACTATGATGTGGGTAACCGCGAACTGCTCGCCATCCGGTTAGCCCTAGGCGAATGGCGACAGTGGTTGGAGGGGGCGACCGTTCCTTTTGTCGTTTGGACTGACCATAGGAACCTTGAGTACATCCGTTCTGCCAAACGACTTAATGCGCGTCAGGCGCGTTGGGCGCTGTTTTTCGCTCGTTTCGAGTTCGTGATTTCTTATCGTCCGGGCTCTAAGAACACCAAGCCTGATGCTTTGTCTCGTCTCTTCAGTTCTTCAGTAGCCTCCACTGACCCCGAGGGGATTCTCCCTGAGGGGCGTGTTGTCGGGTTGACTGTCTGGGGAATTGAGAGGCAGGTAAAACAAGCGCTCACTCACACTCCGTCGCCGCGCGCTTGTCCTAGGAACCTTCTTTTCGTTCCCGTTCCTACTCGTCTGGCCGTTCTTCAGTGGGCTCACTCTGCCAAGTTAGCCGGCCACCCTGGCGTTCGGGGTACGCTTGCTTCCATTCGCCAGCGTTTTTGGTGGCCCACCCGGGAGCATGACACGCGTCGTTTCGTGGCTGCTTGTTCGGTCTGCGCGCAGACTAAGTCCGGTAACTCTCCTCCTGCCGGCCGTCTCAGGCCGCTTCCTATCCCCTCTCGACCGTGGTCTCACATCGCCTTAGATTTTGTCACCGGACTGCCTTCGTCAGCGGGGAAGACTGTTATTCTTACGGTTGTCGATAGGTTCTCTAAGGCGGCTCATTTCATTCCCCTTGCTAAGCTTCCTTCTGCTAAAGAGACGGCACAAATCATCATCGAGAATGTTTTCAGAATTCATGGCCTTCCGTCAGACGTCGTTTCGGACAGAGGTCCGCAATTCACGTCTCAATTTTGGAGGGAGTTTTGCCGTTTGATTGGGGCTTCCGTCAGTCTCTCTTCCGGCTTTCACCCCCAGTCTAACGGTCAAGCAGAACGGGCCAATCAGACTATTGGTCGCATCTTACGCAGTCTTTCTTTTCGCAACCCTGCGTCTTGGTCAGAACAGCTCCCCTGGGCAGAATACGCCCACAACTCGCTTCCTTCGTCTGCGACCGGGCTATCTCCTTTTCAGAGTAGCCTCGGGTACCAGCCTCCGCTGTTCTCATCTCAGTTCGCCGAGTCCAGCGTCCCCTCCGCTCAGGCTTTTGTCCAACGTTGCGAGCGCACCTGGAAGAGGGTCAGGTCTGCACTTTGCCGTTATAGGGCGCAGACTGTGAGGGCTGCTAATAAGCGTAGAACTAAGAGTCCTAGATATTGTCGCGGTCAGAGAGTTTGGCTCTCCACTCAGAACCTTCCCCTTAAGACGGCTTCTCGCAAGTTGACCCCGCGGTTCATTGGTCCGTTCCGTATTTCTCGGGTCATTAATCCTGTCGCAGTTCGACTTCTTCTTCCGCGATACCTTCGTCGCGTCCACCCGGTCTTCCATGTCTCCTGTATTAAGCCCGTTCTTCGCGCCCCCGCTCGTCTCCCCCCCCCCCCCCCCCATCCTTGTCGAGGGCGCACCCATCTACAGGGTCCGCAGGATTTTGGACATGCGTCCTCGGGGCCGTGGTCACCAGTACCTTGTCGATTGGGAGGGGTACGGTCCTGAGGAGAGGAGTTGGGTTCCCTCTCGGGACGTGCTGGACCGTGCGCTGATCGAGGATTTCCTCCGTTGCCGCCAGGTTTCCTCCTCGAGTGCGCCAGGAGGCGCTCGGTGAGTGGGGGGGTACTGTCATGTTGTGTCTTGTCTCTGTCCTTTCCCTTCACCCTGTCTCCCTCTGCTGGTCGTTGTTAGGTTACCTTTTCTCCCCCGCTTTCTCCCAGCTGTTCCTTGTCTCCTCTAACTACCCATTCACCCCGTTTCCCACCTGTTCCCTTTTTCCCTCTGATTAGGTCCCTATATCTCTCTCTGTTTCTGTTCCTGTCCTTGTCGGATTCTTGTTTGTGTTTGTGTTTCATGCCTGAGCCAGACTATCGTCATGTTTGCTGTAACCTTGTCCTGTCCTGTCGGAATCTGCCGGTCTATCTGAGCCTACCACAGTTTGGTTATTAAAGAAGCTCTGTTTAAGTTAGTTCGCTTTTGGGTCCTCATTCACTCACCATAACAAATAAGAACAATCCGAAATTCCTTTTTGATACTGTCGCAAAGCTAACTAAAAAGCAGCATTCCCCAAGAGAGGATGACTTTCACTTTAGCAGTGATAAATTCATGAACTTCTTTGAGGAAAAGATTATGATTATTAGAAAGCAAATTACGGACTCTTCCTTAAATCTGCGTATTCCTTCAAAGCTCAGTTGTCCTGAGTCTGCACAACTCTGCCAGGACCTAGGATCAAGAGAGACACTCAAGTGTTTTAGTACTATATCTCTTGACACAATGATGAAAATAATCATGGCCTCTAAACCTTCAAGCTGCATACTGGACCCTATTCCAACTAAACTACTGAAAGAGCTGCTTCCTGTGCTTGGCCCTACTATGTTGAACATAATAAACGGCTCTCTATCCACCGGATGTGTACCAAACTCACTAAAAGTGGCAGTAATAAAGCCTCTCTTGAAAAAGCCAAACCTTGACCCAGAAAATATAAAAAACTATCGGCCTATATCGAATCTTCCATTCCTCTCAAAAATTTTAGAAAAGGCTGTTGCGCAACAACTCACTGCCTTCCTGAAGACAAACAATGTATACGAAATGCTTCAGTCTGGTTTTAGACCCCATCATAGCACTGAGACGGCACTTGTGAAGGTGGTAAATGACATTTTAATGGCATCGGACCGAGGCTCTGCATCTGTCCTCGTGCTCCTAGACTTTAGTGCTGCTTTTGATACCATCGATCACCACATTCTTTTGGAGAGATTGGAAACCCAAATTGGTCTACACGGACAAGTTCTGGCCTGGTTTAGATCTTATCTGTCGGAAAGATATCAGTTTGTCTCTGTGAATGGTCTGTCCTCTGACAAATCAACTGTAAATTTCGGTGTTCCTCAAGGTTCCGTTTTAGGACCACTATTGTTTTCACTATATATTTTACCTCTTGGGGATGTTATTCGAAAACATAATGTTAACTTTCACTGCTATGCAGATGACACACAGCTGTACATTTCAATTAAACATGGTGAAGCCCCAAAATTGCCCTTGCTAGAAGAATGTGTTTCAGACATAAGGAAGTGGATGGCTGCAAACTTTCTACTTTTAAACTCGGACAAAACAGAGATGCTTGTTCTAGGTCCCAAGAAACAAAGAGATCTTCTGTTGAATCTGACAATTAATCTTAATGGTTGTACAGTCGTCTCAAATAAAACTGTGAAGGACCTCGGCGTTACTCTGGACCCTGATCTCTCTTTTGAAGAACATATCAAGACCATTTCAAGGACAGCTTTTTTCCATCTACGTAACATTGCAAAAATCAGGAACTTTCTGTCCAAAAATGATGCAGAAAAATTAATCCATGCTTTTGTCACTTCCAGGTTAGACTACTGCAATGCTCTACTTTCCGGCTACCCGGATAAAGCACTAAATAAACTTCAGTTAGTGCTAAATACGGCTGCTAGAATCCTGACTAGAACCAAAAAATTTGATCATATTACTCCAGTGCTAGCCTCTCTACACTGGCTTCCTGTCAAAGCAAGGGCTGATTTCAAGGTTTTACTGCTAACCTACAAAGCATTACATGGGCTTGCTCCTATCTATCTCTCTGATTTGGTCCTGCCGTACATACCTACACGTACGCTACGGTCACAAGACGCAGGCCTCCTAATTGTCCGTAGAATTTTTAAGCAAACAGCTGGAGGCAGGGCTTTCTCCTATAGAGCTCCATTTTTATGGAACGGTCTGCCTACCCATGTCAGAGACGCAAACTCGGTCTCAACCTTTAAGTCTCTACTGAAGACTCATCTCTTCAGTGGGTCATATGATTGAGTGTAGTCTGGCCCAGGAGTGGGAGGGTGAACGGAAAGGCTCTGGAGCAACGAACCACCCTTGCTGTCTCTGCCTGGCCGGTTCCCCTCTTTCCACTGGGATTCTCTGCCTCTAACCCTATTACAGGGGCTGAGTCACTGGCTTTACTGGGGCTCTCTCATGCCGTCCCTGGAGGAGGTGCGTCACCTGAGTGGGTTGAGTCACTGATGTGGTCATCCTGTCTGGGTTGGCGCCCCCCCCCCCCCCCCTTAAGTTGTGCCGTGGCGGAGGTCTTTGTGGGCTATACTCAGCCTTGTCTCAGGATGGTAAGTTGGTGGTTGAAGATATCCCTCTAGTGGTGTGGGGGCTGTGCTTTGGCAAAGTGGGTGGGGTTATATCCTTCCTGTTTGGCCCTGTCCGGGGGTGTCCTCGGAGTGGGCCACAGTGTCTCCTGACCCCTCCTGTCTCAGCCTCCAGTATTTATGCTGCAGTAGTTTATGTGTCGGGGGGCTAGGGTCAGTTTGTTATATCTGGAGTACTTCTCCTGTCCTATTCGGTGTCCTGTGTGAATCTAAGTGTGCGTTCTCTAATTCTCTCCTTCTCTCTTTCTCTCTCTCGGAGGACCTGAGCCCTAGGACCATGCCCCAGGACTACCTGACATGATGACTCCTTGCTGTCCCCAGTCCACCTGGCTGTGCTGCTGCTCCAGTTTCAACTGTTCTGCCTTATTATTATTCGACCATGCTGATCATTTATGAACATTTGAACATCTTGGCCATGTTCTGTTATAATCTCCACCCGGCACAGCCAGAAGAGGACTGGCCATCCCACATATGCTCTCTCTAATTCTCTCTTTCTTTCTCTCTCTCGGAGGACCTGAGCCCTAGGACCATGCCCCAGGAATACCTGACATGATGACTCCTTGCTGTCCCCAGTCCACCTGACTGTGCTGCTGCTCCAGTTTCAACTATTCTGCCTTATTATTATTCGACCATGCTGGTCATTTATGAACATTTGAACATCTTGGCCATGTTCTGTTATAATCTCCACCCGGCACAGCCAGAAGAGGACTGGCCACCCCACATAGCCTGGTTCCTCTCTAGGTTTCTTCCTAGGTTTTGGCCTTTCTAGGGAGTTTTTCCTAGCCACCGTGCTTCTTCACCTGCATTGCTTGCTGTTTGGGGTTTTAGGCTGGGTTTCTGTACAGCACTTTGAGATATCAGCTGATGTACGAAGGGCTATATAAAATAAATTTGATTGATTGATTGACAACTGAACGGAACTCAAACCAGCGGTGTAGGGAACACGACAACTGAACTGAACTCCAACCAGCGGTGTAGGGAACACGACAACTGAACTGAACTCCAACCAGCGGTGTAGGGAACACGACAACTGAACTGAACTCGGTGTCCTGTGTGAATCTAAGTGTGCGTTCTCTAATTCTCTCCTTCTCTCTTTCTCTCTCTCGGAGGACCTGAGCCCTAGGACCATGCCCCAGGACTACCTGACATGATGACTCCTTGCTGTCCCCAGTCCACCTGGCTGTGCTGCTGCTCCAGTTTCAACTGTTCTGCCTTATTATTATTCGACCATGCTGATCATTTATGAACATTTGAACATCTTGGCCATGTTCTGTTATAATCTCCACCCGGCACAGCCAGAAGAGGACTGGCCATCCCACATATGCTCTCTCTAATTCTCTCTTTCTTTCTCTCTCTCGGAGGACCTGAGCCCTAGGACCATGCCCCAGGAATACCTGACATGATGACTCCTTGCTGTCCCCAGTCCACCTGACTGTGCTGCTGCTCCAGTTTCAACTATTCTGCCTTATTATTATTCGACCATGCTGGTCATTTATGAACATTTGAACATCTTGGCCATGTTCTGTTATAATCTCCACCCGGCACAGCCAGAAGAGGACTGGCCACCCCACATAGCCTGGTTCCTCTCTAGGTTTCTTCCTAGGTTTTGGCCTTTCTAGGGAGTTTTTCCTAGCCACCGTGCTTCTTCACCTGCATTGCTTGCTGTTTGGGGTTTTAGGCTGGGTTTCTGTACAGCACTTTGAGATATCAGCTGATGTACGAAGGGCTATATAAAATAAATTTGATTGATTGATTGACAACTGAACGGAACTCAAACCAGCGGTGTAGGGAACACGACAACTGAACTGAACTCCAACCAGCGGTGTAGGGAACACGACAACTGAACTGAACTCCAACCAGCGGTGTAGGGAACACGACAACTGAACTGAACTCCAACCAGCGGTGTAGGGAACACGACAACTGAACTGAACTCCAACCAGCGGCGTAGGGAACACGACAACTGAACGGAACACGACAACTGAACAGAACTCCAACCAGTGGTGTAGGGAACACGACAACTGAACTGAACTCCAACCAGCGGTGTAGGGAACACGACAACTGAACTGAACTCCAACCAGCGGCGTAGGGAACACGACAACTGAACGGAACTCCAACCAGCGGTGTAGGGAACACGACAACTGAACGGAACACGACAACTGAACTGAACTCCAACCAGCGGCGTAGGGAACACGACAACTGAACGGAACTCAAACCAGCGTCGTAGGGAACACGACAACTGAACTGAACTCCAACCAGGGTTATAGGGAACCCGACAACTGAACTGAACTCCAACCAGCGTTGTAGGGAACACGACAACTGAACGGAACACGACAACTGAACTGAACTCCAACCAGTGGTGTAGGGAACACGACAACTGAACTGAACTCCAACCAGTGGTGTAGGGAACACGTCAACTGAACAGAACTCCAACCAGTGGTGTAGGGAACACGACAACTGAACGGAACGCCAACCAGCGGCGTAGGGAACACGACAACTGAACAGAACTCCAACCAGCGGCGTAGGGAACACGACAACTGAACAGAACTCCAACCAGCGGTGTAGGGAACACGACAACTGAACAGAACTCAAACCAGCGGTGTAGGGAACACGACAACTGAACAGAACTCCAACCAGCGGTGTAGGGAACACGACAACTGAACGGAACTCAAACCAGCGGTGTAGGGAACACGACAACTGAACAAAACTCCAACCAGTGGTGTAGGGAACACGACAACTGAACAGAACTCCAACCAGCGGCGTAGGGAACACGACAACTGAACTGAACTCCAACCAGCGGCGTAGGGAACACGACAACTGAACAGAACTCCAACCAGCGGCGTAGGGAACACGACAACTGAACAGAACTCCAACCAGTGGTGTAGGGAACACGACAACTGAACAGAACTCCAACCAGCGGCGTAGGGAACACGACAACTGAACAGAACTCCAACCAGCGGCGTAGGGAACACGACAACTGAACTGAACTCCAACCAGCGGCGTAGGGAACACGACAACTGACGGAACACGACAACTGAACAGAACTCCAACCAGCGGCGTAGGGAACACGACAACTGAACTGAACTCAAACCAGCGGCGTAGGGAACACGACAACTGAACAGAACTCAAACCAGCGGTGTAGGGAACACGACAACTGAACTGAACTCAAACCAGCGGCGTAGGGAACACGACAACTGAACTGAACTCCAACCAGCGGCGTAGGGAACACGACAACTGAACTGAACTCAAACCAGCAGCGTAGGGAACACGACAACTGAACAGAACTCAAACCAGCGGTGTAGGGAACACGACAACTGAACTGAACTCAAACCAGCGGTGTAGGGAACACGACAACTGAACAGAACTCCAACCAGCAGTGTAGGGAACACGACAACTGAACTGAACTCAAACCAGCGGTGTAGGGAACACGACAACTGAACAGAACTCCAACCAGCGGTGTAGGGAACACGACAACTGAACTGAACTCAAACCAGCGGCGTAGGGAACACGACAACTGAACGGAACGCCAACCAGCGGCGTAGGGAACACGACAACTGAACTGAACTCCAACCAGCGGTGTAGGGAACACGACAACTGAACTGAACTCCAACCAGCGGCGTAGGGAACACGACAACTGAACAGAACTCCAACCAGCGGCGTAGGGAACACGACAACTGAACGGAACACGACAACTGAACAGAACTCCAACCAGCAGCGTAGGGAACACGACAACTGAACAGAACTCCAACCAGCGGCGTAGGGAACACGACAACTGAACTGAACTCCAACCAGTGGTGTAGGGAACACGACAACTGAACTGAACTCCAACCAGTGGTGTAGGGAACACGACAACTGAACAGAACTCCAACCAGTGGTGTAGGGAACACGACAACTGAACGGAACGCCAACCAGCGGCGTAGGGAACACGACAACTGAACAGAACTCCAACCAGCGGCGTAGGGAACACGACAACTGAACAGAACTCCAACCAGCGGTGTAGGGAACACGACAACTGAACGGAACTCAAACCAGCGGTGTAGGGAACACGACAACTGAACAGAACTCCAACCAGCGGTGTAGGGAACACGACAACTGAACGGAACTCAAACCAGCGGTGTAGGGAACACGACAACTGAACAAAACTCCAACCAGTGGTGTAGGGAACACGACAACTGAACAGAACTCCAACCAGCGGCGTAGGGAACACGACAACTGAACTGAACTCCAACCAGCGGCGTAGGGAACATGACAACTGAACAGAACTCCAACCAGCGGCGTAGGGAACACGACAACTGAACAGAACTCCAACCAGTGGTGTAGGGAACACGACAACTGAACAGAACTCCAACCAGCGGCGTAGGGAACACGACAACTGAACAGAACTCCAACCAGCGGCGTAGGGAACACGACAACTGAACTGAACTCCAACCAGCGGCGTAGGGAACACGACAACTGACGGAACACGACAACTGAACAGAACTCCAACCAGCGGCGTAGGGAACACGACAACTGAACTGAACTCAAACCAGCGGCGTAGGGAACACGACAACTGAACAGAACTCAAACCAGCGGTGTAGGGAACACGACAACTGAACTGAACTCAAACCAGCGGCGTAGGGAACACGACAACTGAACTGAACTCCAACCAGCGGCGTAGGGAACACGACAACTGAACTGAACTCAAACCAGCGGCGTAGGGAACACGACAACTGAACAGAACTCAAACCAGCGGTGTAGGGAACACGACAACTGAACTGAACTCAAACCAGCGGTGTAGGGAACACGACAACTGAACAGAACTCCAACCAGCAGTGTAGGGAACACGACAACTGAACTGAACTCAAACCAGCGGTGTAGGGAACACGACAACTGAACAGAACTCCAACCAGCGGTGTAGGGAACACGACAACTGAACTGAACTCAAACCAGCGGCGTAGGGAACACGACAACTGAACGGAACGCCAACCAGCGGCGTAGGGAACACGACAACTGAACTGAACTCCAACCAGCGGTGTAGGGAACACGACAACTGAACTGAACTCCAACCAGCGGCGTAGGGAACACGACAACTGAACAGAACTCCAACCAGCGGCGTAGGGAACACGACAACTGAACGGAACACGACAACTGAACTGAACTCCAACCAGCGGTGTAGGGAACACGACAACTGAACTGAACTCAAACCAGCGGTGTAGGGAACACGACAACTGAACAGAACTCCAACCAGCGGTGTAGGGAACACGACAACTGAACAGAACTCCAACCAGCGGTGTAGGGAACACGACAACTGAACAGAACTCCAACCAGCGGCATAGGGAACACGACAACTGAACTGAACTCCAACCAGCGGCGTAGGGAACACGACAACTGAACAGAACTCCAACCAGTGGTGTAGGGAACACGACAACTGAACAGAACTCCAACCAGCGGCGTAGGGAACACGACAACTGAACAGAACTCCAACCAGCGGTGTAGGGAACACGACAACTGAACGGAACTCAAACCAGCGGTGTAGGGAACACGACAACTGAACAGAACTCCAACCAGCGGTGTAGGGAACACGACAACTGAACGGAACTCAAACCAGCGGTGTAGGGAACACGACAACTGAACAGAACTCCAACCAGTGGTGTAGGGAACACGACAACTGAACAGAACTCCAACCAGCGGCGTAGGGAACACGACAACTGAACTGAACTCCAACCAGCGGCGTAGGGAACACGACAACTGAACAGAACTCCAACCAGTGGTGTAGGGAACACGACAACTGAACAGAACTCCAACCAGCGGCGTAGGGAACACGACAACTGTACAGAACTCCAACCAGCGGCGTAGGGAACACGACAACTGAACTGAACTCCAACCAGCGGCGTAGGGAACACGACAACTGACGGAACACGACAACTGAACAGAACTCCAACCAGCGGCGTAGGGAACACGACAACTGAACTGAACTCAAACCAGCGGCGTAGGGAACACGACAACTGAACAGAACTCAAACCAGCGGTGTAGGGAACACGACAACTGAACTGAACTCAAACCAGCGGCGTAGGGAACACGACAACTGAACTGAACTCCAACCAGCGGCGTAGGGAACACGACAACTGAACTGAACTCAAACCAGCGGCGTAGGGAACACGACAACTGAACAGAACTCAAACCAGCGGTGTAGGGAACACGACAACTGAACTGAACTCAAACCAGCGGTGTAGGGAACACGACAACTGAACAGAACTCCAACCAGCGGTGTAGGGAACACGACAACTGAACTGAACTCAAACCAGCGGCGTAGGGAACACGACAACTGAACGGAACGCCAACCAGCGGCGTAGGGAACACGACAACTGAACTGAACTCCAACCAGCGGTGTAGGGAACACGACAACTGAACTGAACTCCAACCAGCGGCGTAGGGAACACGACAACTGAACAGAACTCCAACCAGCGGCGTAGGGAACACGACAACTGAACGGAACACGACAACTGAACAGAACTCAAACCAGCAGCGTAGGGAACACGACAACTGAGCAGAACTCCAACCAGCGGCGTAGGGAACACGACAACTGAACTGAACTCCAACCAGCGGTGTAGGGAACACGACAACTGAACTGAACTCCAACCAGCGGTGTAGGGAACACGACAACTGAACTGAACTCAAACCAGCGGTGTAGGGAACACGACAACTGAACAGAACTCCAACCAGCGGTGTAGGGAACACGACAACTGAACAGAACTCCAACCAGCGGTGTAGGGAACACGACAACTGAACAGAACTCCAACCAGCGGCGTAGGGAACACGACAACTGAACTGAACTCCAACCAGCGGCGTAGGGAACACGACAACTGAACAGAACTCCAACCAGTGGTGTAGGGAACACGACAACTGAACTGAACTCAAACCAGCGGTGTAGGGAACACGACAACTGAACACAACTCCAACCAGTGGTTTAGGGAACACGACAACTGAACTGAACTCAAACCAGCGGTGTAGGAAACACGACAACTGAACAGAACTCCAACCAGCGGCGTAGGGAACACGACAACTGAACTGAACTCCAACCAGCGGTGTGGGGAACACGACAACTGAACAGAACTTAAACCAGCGGTGTAGGGAACACGACAACTGAACTGAACTCAAACCAGCGGTGTAGGGAACACGACAACTGAACTGAACTCCAACCAGCGGTGTAGGGAACACGACAACTGAACTGAACTCCAACCAGCGGTGTAGGGAACACGACAACTGAACAGAACTCCAACCAGCGGCGTAGGGAACACGACAACTGAACTGAACTCCAACCAGCGGTGTAGGGAACACGACAACTGAACTGAACTCAAACCAGCGGCGTAGGGAACACGACAACTGAACGGAACGCCAACCAGCGGTGTAGGGAACACGACAACTGAACTGAACTCAAACCAGCGGCGTAGGGAACACGACAACTGAACGGAACGCCAACCAGCGGCGTAGGGAACACGACAACTGAACTGAACTCCAACCAGCGGTGTAGGGAACACGACAACTGAACTGAACTCCAACCAGCGGCGTAGGGAACACGACAACTGAACAGAACTCCAACCAGCGGCGTAGGGAACACGACAACTGAACGGAACACGACAACTGAACAGAACTCAAACCAGCAGCGTAGGGAACACGACAACTGAACAGAACTCCAACCAGCGGCGTAGGGAACACGACAACTGAACTGAACTCCAACCAGCGGTGTAGGGAACACGACAACTGAACTGAACTCCAACCAGCGGTGTAGGGAACACGACAACTGAACTGAACTCAAACCAGCGGTGTAGGGAACACGACAACTGAACAGAACTCCAACCAGCGGTGTAGGGAACACGACAACTGAACAGAACTCCAACCAGCGGTGTAGGGAACACGACAACTGAACAGAACTCCAACCAGCGGCATAGGGAACACGACAACTGAACTGAACTCCAACCAGCGGCGTAGGGAACACGACAACTGAACAGAACTCCAACCAGTGGTGTAGGGAACACGACAACTGAACAGAACTCCAACCAGCGGCGTAGGGAACACGACAACTGAACAGAACTCCAACCAGCGGTGTAGGGAACACGACAACTGAACGGAACTCAAACCAGCGGTGTAGGGAACACGACAACTGAACAGAACTCCAACCAGCGGTGTAGGGAACACGACAACTGAACGGAACTCAAACCAGCGGTGTAGGGAACACGACAACTGAACAGAACTCCAACCAGTGGTGTAGGGAACACGACAACTGAACAGAACTCCAACCAGCGGCGTAGGGAACACGACAACTGAACTGAACTCCAACCAGCGGCGTAGGGAACACGACAACTGAACAGAACTCCAACCAGTGGTGTAGGGAACACGACAACTGAACAGAACTCCAACCAGCGGCGTAGGGAACACGACAACTGAACAGAACTCCAACCAGCGGCGTAGGGAACACGACAACTGAACTGAACTCCAACCAGCGGCGTAGGGAACACGACAACTGACGGAACACGACAACTGAACAGAACTCCAACCAGCGGCGTAGGGAACACGACAACTGAACTGAACTCAAACCAGCGGCGTAGGGAACACGACAACTGAACAGAACTCAAACCAGCGGTGTAGGGAACACGACAACTGAACTGAACTCAAACCAGCGGCGTAGGGAACACGACAACTGAACTGAACTCCAACCAGCGGCGTAGGGAACACGACAACTGAACTGAACTCAAACCAGCGGCGTAGGGAACACGACAACTGAACAGAACTCAAACCAGCGGTGTAGGGAACACGACAACTGAACTGAACTCAAACCAGCGGTGTAGGGAACACGACAACTGAACAGAACTCCAACCAGCGGTGTAGGGAACACGACAACTGAACTGAACTCAAACCAGCGGTGTAGGGAACACGACAACTGAACAGAACTCCAACCAGCGGTGTAGGGAACACGACAACTGAACTGAACTCAAACCAGCGGCGTAGGGAACACGACAACTGAACGGAACGCCAACCAGCGGCGTAGGGAACACGACAACTGAACTGAACTCCAACCAGCGGTGTAGGGAACACGACAACTGAACTGAACTCCAACCAGCGGCGTAGGGAACACGACAACTGAACAGAACTCCAACCAGCGGCGTAGGGAACACGACAACTGAACGGAACACGACAACTGAACAGAACTCAAACCAGCAGCGTAGGGAACACGACAACTGAACAGAACTCCAACCAGCGGCGTAGGGAACACGACAACTGAACTGAACTCCAACCAGCGGTGTAGGGAACACGACAACTGAACTGAACTCCAACCAGCGGTGTAGGGAACACGACAACTGAACTGAACTCAAACCAGCGGTGTAGGGAACACGACAACTGAACAGAACTCCAACCAGCGGTGTAGGGAACACGACAACTGAACAGAACTCCAACCAGCGGTGTAGGGAACACGACAACTGAACAGAACTCCAACCAGCGGCGTAGGGAACACGACAACTGAACTGAACTCCAACCAGCGGCGTAGGGAACACGACAACTGAACAGAACTCCAACCAGTGGTGTAGGGAACACGACAACTGAACTGAACTCAAACCAGCGGTGTAGGGAACACGACAACTGAACACAACTCCAACCAGTGGTTTAGGGAACACGACAACTGAACTGAACTCAAACCAGCGGTGTAGGAAACACGACAACTGAACAGAACTCCAACCAGCGGCGTAGGGAACACGACAACTGAACTGAACTCCAACCAGCGGTGTGGGGAACACGACAACTGAACAGAACTTAAACCAGCGGTGTAGGGAACACGACAACTGAACTGAACTCAAACCAGCGGTGTAGGGAACACGACAACTGAACTGAACTCCAACCAGCGGTGTAGGGAACACGACAACTGAACTGAACTCCAACCAGCGGTGTAGGGAACACGACAACTGAACAGAACTCCAACCAGCGGCGTAGGGAACACGACAACTGAACTGAACTCCAACCAGCGGTGTAGGGAACACGACAACTGAACTGAACTCCAACCAGCGGTGTAGGGAACACGACAACTGAACTGAACTCCAACCAGTGGTGTAGGGAACACGACAACTGAACTGAACTCCAACCAGCGGCGTAGGGAACACGACAACTGAACTGAACTCCAACCAGCGGTGTAGGGAACACGACAACTGAACTGAACTCCAACCAGTGGTGTAGGGAACACGACAACTGAACTGAACTCCAACCAGTGGTGTAGGGAACACGACAACTGAACTGAACTCCAACCAGCGGTGTAGGGAACACGACAACTGAACTGAACTCCAACCAGCGGCGTAGGGAACACGACAACTGAACTGAACTCCAACCAGCGGCGTAGGGAACACGACAACTGAACTGAACTCCAACCAGCGGCGTAGGGAACACGACAACTGAACTGAACTCCAACCAGTGGTGTAGGGAACACGACAACTGAACTGAACTCCAACCAGTGGTGTAGGGAACACGACAACTGAACTGAACTCCAACCAGTGGTGTAGGGAACACGACAACTGAACTGAACTCAAACCAGCGGTGTAGGGAACACGACAACTGAACTGAACTCCAACCAGCGGCGTAGGGAACACGACAACTGAACTGAACTATTTTCTCCTTGGAGAAAGCTTTTCCATGTTACAGGTTATTCACAGAGCAGTGATCACACAGCAGCAAAGTGGTATGCGAGAGAGAGAGGGAGGAATAGAGAGATGGAGAGAGAGGGAGGTAGAGAGAGGAGAGAGAGAGGGAGGTAGAGAGAGAGGGAGAGAGAGAGAGGGAGGTATAGTGAGATGGAGAGAGAGGGAGGTAGAGAGATGGAGAGAGAGAGGGAGGTAGAGAGAGAGGGAGAGAGAGAGGGAGGTAGAGAGAGAGGGAGAGAGAGAGAGAGAGACAGAGAGAGAGAGAGGGAGAGAGAGAAGCAGAGAGAGAGAGAGAGAGAGAGAGAGAGATAGAGAGAGGAGTGAGAGAGAGAGAGAGAGAGAGAGAGAGAGAGAGAGAGAGAGAGAGAGAGAGGGAGGTATAGCGAGATGGAGAGATAGAGAGGGAGGTAGAGAGGAGAGAGAGAGGGAGAGAGAGAGAGATGGGGAGGTAGAGAGAGAGAGATAAAGGGGGAGGTAGAGAGAGAGAGAGAGAGAGAGGGAGAGAGAGGTAGGTATAGAGAGATGGAGAGAGAGGGAGGTAGAGAGAGATGGAGAGAGAGAGGGAGGTAGAGAGAGAGGGAAGTAGAGAGAGAGGGAGAGAGAGAGACAGAGAGAGAGAGAGAGAGACAGAGAGAGAGAGAGAGAGAGAGGCAGAGAGAGAGAGAGAGAGAGAGAGAGACAGAGAGAGACAGAGAGAGAGAGAGAGACAGAGAGAGAGAGAGAGGGAGAGAGAGAGAGAGGCAGAGAGAGAGAGAGAGAGAGAGAGAGAAGCAAGCTGGTGCTGGCGCTCTGTTCACAAACACAAACAGAGCCCCAGGACAGCAGCACAATTAGACCCAACCAAATCATGAGAAGACAAAAAAGATAATTACTTGACACATTGGAAAGCATTAACAAAAAAACAGCAAACTAGAATGCTACCTGGGGCTTTTTGGCATGGGAAGCATGTGTTAACATTGCCATAGCAAGTGAGGTAGATAATATACAAAAGTGAAATAAACAATAAAAATTAACAGTAAACATTACACATACAGAAGTTTCAAAACAATAAAGACATTACAAATGTCATATTATATATATATATAGTGTTGTAACTATGTACAAATGGTTAAAGTACATAAGGGAAAATAAATAAGCATAAATATGGGTCGTATTTACAATGGTGTTTGTTCTTCACTGGTTGCCCTTTTCTCGTGGCAACAGGTCTCAAATCTTGCTGCTGTGATGTCACACTGTGGTATTTCACCCAGTAGATATGGGAGTTTATCAAAATTGGATTTGAATTAGAATTCTTTGTGGATCTATGTAATCTGAGGGAAATATGTCTCTCTAATATGGTCATACATTGGACAGGAGGTTAGAAAGTGCAGCTCAGTTTCCACCTCATTTTGTGGGCAGTGAGCACATAGCCTGTCTTCTCTTGAGAGCCATGTCTGCCTACGGCGGCCTTTCCTTTCTCAATATTTTTGCAGAATTCTGCATGCAGAGTCTCAATTTGGTGTTTGTCCCATTTTGTGAAGTCTTGTTTGGTGAGCGGACCCCAGACCTCACAACCTCTCTGTCTCTCTCTCCCTCTCTCTCTCTCTGTCTCCCTCTCTCTCTCTCTCTCTCTCTCTCTCTCTCTCTCTCTCTCTCTCTCTCTCAGCTCTTCGCTCCTCAGACCATGGACTCACTACATCACACACCTCCTCCTTCACTTTTTATTTAACTACCATCACAATCTCTTTGCACGCCTCTTCTCACCACACACCAGAGTATTTAGCGGAAACTCACAAGTTTTTCCACACCGATCTAAACCATTACTGCATGGACCTCGCTATGGGCAAAGGGGGCTGAAACAAGAAAGGGCTTTCCCCAAACTGTTATTGTCATCGTATGCTGTAGGGTTAAAATTTCCCTTCAATGGAACTAAGGGGCCCGAACAAATAAAAACAGCCCCAGACCATTATTCGTCCTCCACCAAACTTTACAGTTGTCACTAAGCATTGGGGCAGGTCCGGTCCATAGTTACTATTGTTGTCTGGTATGCTGACACAGCTGGCCCATAGTTACTATTGTTGTCTGGTATGCTGACACAGCTGGCCCATAGTTACTATTGTTGTCTGGTATGCTGACACAGCTGGCCCATAGTTACTATTGTTGTCTGGTATGCTGACACAGCTGGCCCATAGTTACTATTGTTGTCTGGTATGCTGAAACAGCTGGCCCACAGTTACTATTGTTGTCTGGTATGCTGACACAGCTGGCCCATAGTTACTATTGTTGTCTCATATGCTGACACAGCTGGCCCATAGTTACTATTGTTGTCTCATATGCTGACACAGCTGGCCCATAGTTACTATGGGGGAGGGAGGGAGTTGAGGGCTAAGGGAATGCATCTGGGATCAAGTGAAGGGTGCTCGTTAGCACGGATGGCTACCCACGGATGGCTGCCCGCGGATGGCTACCCGCGGAGGGCTACCCGCGGAGGGCTACCCGCGGATGGCTACCCGCGGATGGCTACCCGCGGATGGCTACCCGCGGATGGCTACCCGCGGATGGCTACCCGCGGATGGCTACCCGCGGAGGGCTACCCGCGGATGGCTACCCGCGGATGGCTACCCGCGGAGGACTACCCGCGGAGGGCTACCCTGACGGACATGGATACACCGAGTGCGTTCTTCTTCAACCTGGAGCGGAAGTCAGTGCAGCAATAGCAGATATTCCATCTACAGCATCCTTCAGGGTCTCTGGCGTAGGATCCATGGGAAATGATGAGGATCACTATGGACTTCTACGCAGACCTCTACTGTGACAGCAACACTGATCCTTAGAGTGCTCAGGAGATTCTAAAGGGGCTGTCTAAGCTCGGGCCTGAGCAGAGTGCTGGGCTGGAGAGTGATATTTCATTTCGGGAACTATCAGCGGCTGTGCAGTAACTCTCCCCGGGCCGTGTGTCGGTGGTCGATGGACTGACAGCTGAGTTTCATAAACGTTTCTGGGGTGTACTGGTGAGGAACCTCTTAGAGGTCTTTCGGGAGTTCTTTGAGAACGCTGTATCAGTCATCTGCCAGCGGGCAGTGCTGGCACTACTTCTGAAGAAAGGGGCACTTAGCTCTGTTGAAGAACTGGAGGCCGGTGTCGTTGCTCTGCTTGGATTACAGAATAATGTCCAAGTGTTTGTCAAAATGTGACTGACCGGCTCGATTCGGACTTATGTAGCAAAATTTGAAATTATGTTTTTTACATTAGATAAAAGTAGAGACTCCGAGCTACAAAATACACTACAGTTGAGGAACAATGGAGAAAGTAATTCTGTTTGATGAAGTTGTAACCCCAAATTTTGAGAAAATGGCCCTTGAATGTTTCGATACACCTACTGGAGAGCTCTTCTTTGTCTACACCAACTCAACACCCACCCATCTTTTTAAGGATTCACACGTGAGGCCATGTACTAAACAGAGTGAGTACGGTAGTGTACTAAACAGAGTGAGTACGGTAGTGTACTAAACAGAGTGAGTACGGTAGTGTGCTAAACAGAGTGAGTACGGTAGTGTACTAAACAGAGTGAGTACTGTAGTGTACTAAACAGAGTGAGTACTGTAGTATACTAAACAGAGTGAGTACGGTAGTGTAGTAAACAGAGTGAGTACGGTAGTGTATTAAACAGAGTGAGTACTGTAGTGTACTAAACAGAGTGAGTACGGTAGTGTACTAAACAGAGTGAGTACGGTAGTGTACTAAACAGAGTGAGTACGGTAGTGTACTAAACAGAGTGAGTACTGTAGTGTAGTAAACAGAGTGAGTACGGTAGTGTACTAAACAGAGTGAGTACTGTAGTATACTAAACAGAGTGAGTACGGTAGTGTAGTAAACAGAGTGAGTATGGTAGTGTACTAAACAGAGTGAGTACGGTAGTGTACTAAACAGAGTGAGTACTGTAGTGTAGTAAACAGAGTGAGTACTGTAGTATACTAAACATAGTGAGTACTGTAGTATACTAAACAGAGTGAGTACGGTAGTGTAGTAAACAGAGTGAGTACGGTAGTGTATTAAACAGAGTGAGTACTGTAGTGTACTAAACAGAGTGAGTACGGTAGTGTACTAAACAGAGTGAGTACGGTAGTGTACTAAACAGAGTGAGTACTGTAGTGTAGTAAACAGAGTGAGTACGGTAGTGTGTTTACTACACGGTAGTGTAGTAAACAGAGTGAGTATGGTAGTGTAGTAAACAGAGTGAGTACGGTAGTGTAGTAAACAGAGTGTATACTGTAGTGTACTAAACAGAGTGAGTACGGTAGTGTACTAAACAGAGTGAGTACGGTAGTGTAGTAAACAGAGTGAGTACGGTAGTGTAGTAAACAGAGTGAGTACTGTAGTGTAAACAACCAGAGATTTAGAGACTAAAGGCTGGTTTATACTCTGTGTATCAACGTGTCTGTAGACAGATGTGACAACATGAACATTCTATTGTCGTCCGACATCAAACTGTCGTTAAGAAAAAGTATAAATAGACAAAACGACAGACTGCTTGAAAGCAGCCTTGGCCCCCCTATTCCAACTACCCTACTGAAGGAGCTACTTCCTGTGCTTGGCCCCCCTATTCCAACTAACCTACTGAAGGAGCTACTTCCTGTCCTTGGCCCCCTTATTCCAACTAACCTACTGAAGGAGCTACTTCCTGTGCTTGGCCCTCATATTCCAACCAACCTACTGAAGGAGCTACTTCCTGTGCTTGGCCCTCATATTCCAACTAACCTACTGAAGGAGCTACTTCCTGTTCTTGGCCCACCTATTTCAACTACCCTACTGAAATAGTGACTTCCTGTGCTTGGCTCTCCTATTCCAACTAACCTACTGAAAGAGCTACTTCCTGTGCTTGGCCCTCATATTCCAACCAACCTACTGAAGGAGCTACTTCCTGTGCTTGGCCCTCATATTCCAACCAACCTACTGAAGGAGCTACTTCCTGTGATTGGCCCCCCTATTCCAACTACCCTACTGAAGGAGCTACTTCCTGTGCTTGGCCCCCCTATTCCAACTAACCTACTGAAGGAGCTACTTCCTGTGCTTGGCCCACCTATTCCAACTAACCTACTGAAGGAGCTACTTCCTGTGCTTGGCCCACCTATTCCAACTAACCTACTGAAGGAGCTACTTCCTGTGCTTGGTCCTCATATTCCAACTAACCTACTGAAATAGCTACTTCATGTGCTTGGCCCTCATATTCCAACCAACCTACTGAAGGAGCTACTTCCTGTGCTTGGTCCTCATATTCCAACTAACCTACTGAAATAGCTACTTCATGTGCTTGGCCCTCATATTCCAACTAACCTACTGAAATAGCTACTTCCTGTGCTTGGCCCTCCTATTCCAACTAACCTACTGAAATAGCTACTTCCTGTGCTTGGCCCTCATATTCCAACTAACCTACTGAAATAGCTACTTCCTGTGCTTGGCCCTCCTATTCCAACTAACCTACTGAAATAGCTACTTCCTGTGCCTGGCCCCCCTATTCCAACTAACCTACTGAAGGAGCTACTTCCTGTGCTTGGCCCTCATATTCCAACTAACCTACTGAAATAGCTACTTCCTGTGCTTGGCCCTCCTATTCCAACTAACCTACTGAAATAGCTACTTCCTGTGCTTGGCCCTCATATTCCAACTAACCTACTGAAGGAGCTACTTCCTGTGCTTGGCCCTCCTATTCCAACTAACCTACTGAAATAGCTACTTCCTGTGCTTGGCCCTCATATTCCAACTAACCTACTGAAGGAGCTACTTCCTGTGCTTGGCCCTCATATTCCAACTAACCTACTGAAGGAGCTACTTCCTGTGCTTGGCCCAACCTATGTTGAACATCATAAACATAATAAGAGCCTTTATTGAAGACTCTTCAGTAGGTCCTTTGATTGAGTGTAGTCTGGCCCAGGGGTGTGAAGTTGAACGCTAAGGCACTGGAGTGGTGAACCCCCCTTGCTGTTTCTGCCTGGCCGGCTCCCTTCCTAAATGAGATCCTCTACCTCTGATCCCATTAAGGGGGTTGAGTCACTGGCTTGCTAGTGCTCTCCCATGCCGTCCCTAGGAGGGGTGCGTCACGACTTGCCAAGCCTTTTCAGTATAGTGGGGTTGAGTGGGGTTGAGTCACTGACATCATCTTCCTGTCCGGTCTTGTCTCCCCTTCGGATTCGTCAAAATGATTTGTTTTAATGTCGTGTTGAGCTGGTCTTTTTTAACAATCTTAAAAGAGCTGTCATTTTATTGTGAGAAACTGCAGTTTTATCAGACATTTTCTGTTTTGTCCTCTGTTGTGAGGGATCCGTCAAGCACTTGCTAATCTGTCGTGCCCAATCCTTGATACGCCTACCCTACCAGGTGTTTTACTTCCTGTGCTAGGAAGTTGGGGGAGATCTTCGTGAACTATACTCTTCCTTGTCTCAGGGTAGTAAGTTGGTGGTCTGTTGATATCCCTCTGGTGGTGTTGGGGGCTTTGATTTGGCAAAGCGGGTGGGGTTATATCCTGCCTGGTTGGCCCTGTCCGGGGGTATCGTCAGACAGTGACCCCCGACCCATACTATCTATGCTGCAATAGTCTATGTCTCATGGGAGTCTGTTACAACTGGTGTATTTCTCCTGTCTTATTTGGTGTCCTGTGTGAATTGATTAAGTATGCTCCCTCTAATTTTCTCTCCCCCCCTGCTGTAGGACCTGAGCCTACAGGAAAATGGCTACCTGGCTTGACGACTCCTGGAGTGGCGGCCAAGGGTAAGGGTGGTGACGGGAACTTGTTTTGGTGTGATGGGGGAGTGCTGATGAGGACTGCTTCTGTTTCAGTATTGTTGAGTTGTAGGAGGTTATTTGACAACCAGGCCGTGATGTCATCCAAACAGGTGATGGGAGATGGCGTTAAAGGAAGTGATGTCATCCAAACAGGTGATGGAGATGGCGTTAAAGGAAGTGATGTCATCCAAACAGGTGATGGAGATGGCGTTAAAGGAAGTGATGTCATCCAAACAGGTGATGGAGATGGCGTTAAAGGAAGTGATGTCATCCAAACAGGTGATGGAGATGGCGTTAAAGGAAGTGATGTCATCCAAACAGGTGATGGAGATGGCGTTAAAGGAAGTGATGTCATCCAAACAGGTGATGGAGATGGCATTAAAGGAAGTGATGTAGTCCAGGGATGCTATTAATGTAGGTCTGTGTGTCGTCAGCTTAGCAGTGGAATTGGATGCCTTTATTTCCTGATTAGGAGGCATGTACAGGAAGTATTCACACCCCTTCAGGAAGTATTCACACCCCTTCAGAAAATATTCACACCCCTTCAGAAAGTATTCACACCCCTTGACTTTTTCAACATTTCGTGGTGTTACTGCCTGAATTTAAAATGGATGAAATGTAGATTGTTTTTGTCACCTACACACAATACCCCATAATGTCAAAGTGGAATTGTGTTTTTCGAACTGTTACCAATTAATGAAAAATGAAAAGCTGAAATGTTTTTCAACCCCGTTGTTATGGCAAGCCGTAACCAGTGGCGTATGGAACACGTGTCGTGTCTCTGATTAAATTATATGACAGGCTATTTTATTCAAATCGATTACCTAACGTTTGATTGAATACGTGATTGAATTAAACCATGCAACAATTAACTCGTTAATAACCTGGGGCACCACGGAAGAGTGTTTATGGAGCTGCTGTCTTCCGAATAAACTCTTAAAAGATCTGAAGATCTTTTATATCAATAGCAGTCAATTATTAATCGTCACCTTATTCAGTCTCATCTGAACGTCATAAAATGATTGGTTATCTGTACGAACCCTGGCCAACAAGTTGAATCAGCAATACAAAATTGGCTTCATTATTTATTTACTAAATACCTAAATAATCACACAGAATTACATGTACACAGGAAGGATCATACATTGATTACAAATGATGTCATGAAGGAAAACAGGTACACAAAGAAAAGGGGGTGGGGTTTGAGTGAAAGAGCGGGAAGACTGAGTAACAAAGGGACTGTCACGGCCATCAAAAGAAGTGGACCAAAGTGCAGCGTGGTGAGCGTACATTTTCCTTAGTTATGGAAAGACGCCGACAAAACAAGATAAATAAATGTGATGCTTACGAGGGCTAAGTGCCAGTAACACAAGTCAATTAACCACACTGAAGGAGGGGAAAAAGGGCTACCTAAGTATGATTCCCAATCAGAAACAACGATAGACAGCTGTCCCTGATTGAGAACCATACCCGGCCAAAACATAGAAATAAAGACACATAGAAAACAAAACATAGAATGCCCACCCCACATCACACCCTGACCTGACCAAATAGAGAAATAAAACGTCTCTCTAAGGTCAGGGCGTGACAGGGAGAAGCTATGCTATCGTAAATACAGGAGGAAAGCTTGGTTATGTCTTCCTTGGTGTGTTGAACTGAATTGGGGTTTGTGTTTTTGGAGACGTAACTTTTGGGCCAATAAATGTATATTGAAAAATCTAATCGGTCTCTGTCTGTCCTCTCTCTCACTCTCTCCTCTGTCTCTCTCTCTCTCTCCTCTTTCTCTCTCTCTCTCTGGCTCTCTCTCTGTCTCTCTCTCTCTCTGTCTCTGTGTCTCTCCTGTCTCTCTCTCTCTACACTATTACCCAACCCAAACTAGCATTCTTTTCAGACAGCTTACACGATATGGCTATGACAGGAGGTGTTGCTGTCGTGATGCAGTCATCCCACACGAAGCAGACTGCTGAGGCAGAGCTAGGGACATTATTTGATATGAGGAGTATCTGTGTGTGGCGTTTTGAGGACATCTTCCATGTTGACTTTAGGCCTCTGTGGACTCTTCCTCTCTCCCTCTCATCTCCAGCCCTCCTCATTTCTTTGTAGTTCAGGACCCAAATCTAACTGTCTGTAGCTCAGGACCCAAATCTAACTGCCTGTAGCTCAGGACCCAAATCTAACTGTCTGTAGCTCAGGACCCAAATCTAACTGTCTGTAGCTCAGGACCCAAATCTAACTGCCTGTAGCTCAGGACCCAAATCTAACTGCCTGTAGCTCAGGACCCAAATCTAACTGCCTGTAGCTCAGGACCCAAATCTAACTGCCTGTAGCTCAGGACCCAAATCTAACTGCCTGTAGCTCAGGACCCAAATCTAACTGCCTGTAGCTCAGGACCCAAATCTAACTGCCTGTAGCTCAGGACCCAAATCTAACTGTCTGTAGCTCAGGACCCAAATCTAACTGACTGTAGCTCAGGACCCAAATCTAACTGCCTGTAGCTCAGGACCCAAATCTAACTGACTGTAGCTCAGGACCCAAATCTAACTGCCTGTAGCTCAGGACCCAAATCTAACTGCCTGTAGCTCAGGACCCAAATCTAACTGCCTGTAGCTCAGGACCCAAATCTAACTGCCTGTAGCTCAGGACCCAAATCTAACTGCCTGTAGCTCAGGACCCAAATCTAACTGCCTGTAGCTCAGGACCCAAATCTAACTGCCTGTAGCTCAGGACCCAAATCTAACTGCCTGTAGCTCAGGACCCAAATCTAACTGCCTGTAGCTCAGGACCCAAATCTAACTGCCTGTAGCTCAGGACCCAAATCTAACTGACTGTAGCTCAGGACCCAAATCTAACTGCCTGTAGCTAAGGACCTGAAGCAGGGATATGCATATTATTGGTACCATTTGAAAGGAAACACTTTGAAGTTTGTGGAAATGTGAATTGAATGTAGGAGAATATAACACAATAGATCTGGTAGAGAAAAAAAACAACCAGTCTTTTTCTACCACCATCTTTGAAATGCAGCAGAAAGGTCCCTGTTCAAGCCATCACTCTGGTTGTAATTCCGATAGTGTCCACAGGGTGGCAGCAGTGTATGTGCAAAGTTTCAGATGGATAACTTAAAGTATGACTGATTACAAGACTTCTAGTGTGACGTCCCCAGGTACATTCAGGCAAATCGTGAAGGAGACATTCGCATTCATATTCCATTTTTTTCTGCAAATCTGTGTACTTGGACTTTGATTTAGCTTTCCAAGTATTAGTAGCCATATTACAAGTTCAACATTTGCAAAACAACCAGTTTTCAGAACTTCCATTTTTTTGTCCAAAAGGAAAGGGTATGCTGTCGTTCAAGGTTAGTAGCTGCAGTTTATGACATATACATGGTTTCCTGATACTCCCATAAAGCCCAGCTCATTGGCTATCTAGCTAGCTTTGTTTGACCCCAATTGGTGCTTAAGATTCAGTCGTTCAAGTGATGGCCGACCGCGTCATCGGGGTGCCATGAAGGCGTCGCTCTCTGACCAAATATGGCGTCCAATAGGATATACTACACCCCTAATGAAATTGTGAAGTTTTGTTACCTTCTAGGATCTCTGAGGAATAGATATGAACGTGATTTGACTCGTTCAAACAACGTTTAGGGTGAGACTTTCACAGATTCCTTTCTTTGCAAAAATGAACGAGTGGAAATGCAAAATCGATCGTGCATGCTATATGGACCTTTTTAGGATATGAAAAACGATTTTATCTAACAAAACGACACTTCAGGTTATCTCTGGGACCCTTTGGATGATAAATCAGAGCAAGATTTCAGAATGTAAGTACACATTCCACCTTCAAAGGTGAATTTATCAGACCTATCGCATTGAAATATGTGTTTTGTTGTTAGGAGCTCTCCTCAAACAATAGCATGGCATTTTTTCTCAGTAATAGCTACTGGTAAATGGACAGTGCAGTTATATTAACAATAATTTAAGCTTTCAGCCAATATAAGACACTTCTATGTACCGACATTTGTTGTTTCTCTAAAATCGGCAACTTAACATAACGCTCTGCATGATTTACAACTGTACCGTTGACGGAACGCCAATCCTTAAGAAGTTTTTAAAAAGTTGAGGAAAGAGGGCCGTGACAAAGCTGAACACCACGCAGTCATAACTGATCACGACATGCAGCTCATCAAACAATCCAAAGGCTCTGGACACTGAAACACCTGAGAGTTTGGTGAACAAAGTGTGTTTTGATGTTCAACTTCATTTTGAGACAAGAGGGAAGGAGGGTAACCGTCTGCTGAAAACTGAATCATTTAAAAATATGTACAGACGAGGACTCTCTCATTCAACAATCCCACAAAAAAAACCACAAGGACCCACAAGAGAAGAACAGGGAGAGTGTATTGCGATTCATGTTTGAACTTCCGGGTGATCCCCTCCCCCCGGTGGTTTCCCTCCGCCCCCAGCGTTGTAGCTCCACCCGAAACAGAAAGCAGTGAACAGAGACATATGGTATGTAACTGTTAGCTAGTTAGCTAGCTAAATCTAATGTACCCTGACAATGTAACCGGCAGCTACGAAGGTCTAACTATTAGCTAACATTATTTTATATGTTTCAGAAACACAAAAGGGCCGATGGGAGTGACCACCAACAATGTTGCCAAATATCTTCAAATTAGCTGGCACGTCATAGATTTACACAAACCACTGCCTCCGAACCACCACAATACAGAAACGATCGGATGTCGGACTAGAGACGCGAGAAATAACGTCTGTCAGTGGACACAGATCCGAAACCTCTCGATAAAGTTACTGGAGGACAAATCTGGAAGTGAGGAAGCGGTGGAGCACTGTTCTCCCTGACAACACAGCAGCAGCTCCCCCAGCTAAAAGAACGGCTTCAATTTCCAGCAGCATGGAGCCTTTATCTCACCTTCCCCAGTCCCTGAAATGAGACAGGGGGGCAGAGGGATTGAGAGAGAGAGAGGGAGAGGATGGGACATTAATTAATGGTAGCTTCCTCCCTCTGTTTCTTTGCCGTGTTAATGAAGCTTTAATGATACAAAAACATGTCATGTTCAGACTGAATGGGAAGTTGATCTGATGTGTTGCACGTTGTACTGTATAATACCCTAATTTACCTCCAGAGAGACAGACAGAGACAGAGACAGAGACGGAGGCGGAGAGAGAGAGACAGACAGAGAGACAGGAAGTGGCTTTTCTATTGAGCCTGTCATGAACCTAACTATACATACCTAACTATACATACCTAACTATACATACCTAACTAAAGCAATGAAAGCAAGTAAGCATCAAAATAGCCCACGTTAATATATGTAGCTTAAGAAACATGGTTCATTAAATTAATAACTTGCTCGTAACAAATGACATTCATTTTCTGACTATCTCTGAAACTCATTTAGGTTACTCATTTAGATAAAACCTTTGATGATACAGTCGTAGCAATACATGGTTATAACATCTACAGAAAAGACAGAAATGCCAAAGGTGGAGGTGCAGTTTATATTCAGAACCACTTTACTGTAAAGATTAGAGAGGATCTCATGTTAAATACTGTTGAAGTAATCTGGCTACAGGTTCATCTGCCTCACCTAAAGTCCATTCTGGTGGGAAGCTGCTATAGACCACCAAGTGCTAACAGTCAGTATCTGGATAATGTTAAATACTGTTGAAGTAATATGGCTACAGGTTCATCTGCCTCACCTAAAGCCCATTCTGGTGGGAAGCTGCTATAGACCACCAAGTGCTAACAGTCAGTATCTGGATAATGTTAAATACTGTTGAAGTAATATGGCTACAGGTTCATCTGCTTTACCTAAAGCCCATTCTGGTGGGAAGCTGCTATAGACAGTCAGTATCTGGATAATGTTAAATACTGTTGAAGTAATATGGCTACAGGTTCATCTGCTTTACCCAAAGCCCATTCTGGTGGGAAGCTGCTATAGACAGTCAGTATCTGGATAATGTTAAATACTGTTGAAGTAATATGGCTACAGGTTCACCTGCCTCACCTAAAGCCCATTCAGGTGGGAAGCAGCTATAGACCAGCAAGTGTTAACAGTCAGTATCTGGATAACATGTGTGAAATGCTTGATAATGTATGTGATATCCACAGAGAGGTACAGTGCCTTCGAAAGTATTAGGCCCCCTTGAACTTTGCGACCTTTTGACACATTTCAGGCTTCAAACATAAAGATATAAAACTGTATTTTTTTGTGAAGAATCAACAACAAGTGGGACACAATCATGAAGTGGAACGACATTTTTTGGATATTTCAAACATTTTTAACAAATCAAAAACTGACAAATTCAGCGTGCAAAATTATTCAGCCTCTTTGCTTTCAGTGCAGCAAACTCTCTCCAGAAGTTCAGTGAGGATCTCTGAATGACCCAATGTTGACCTAAATGACTAATGATGATAAATACAATCCACCTGTGTGTAATCAAGTCTCCGTATAAATGCACCTGCACTGTGATAGTCTCAGAGGTCCGTTAAAAGCGCAGAGAGCATCATGAAGAACAAGGAACACACCAGGCAGGTCTGAGATACTGTTGTGAAGAAGTTTAAAGCCAGATTTGGATACAAAAAAGATTTCCCAAGCTTTAAACATCCCAAGGAGCACTGTGCAAGCGATAATATTGAAATGGAAGGAGTATCAGACCACTGCAAATCTACCAAGACCTGGCCGTCCCTCTAAACTCATACAAGGAGAAGAGTGTTCAGAGATGCAGCCAAGAGGCCCATGATCACTCTGGATGAACTGCAGAGATCTACAGCTGAGGTGGGAGACTCTGTCCATAGGACAACAATCAGTCGTATATTGCACAAATCTGGCCTTTATGGAAGAGTGGCAAGAAGAAAGCCATTTCTTAAAGATATCCATAAAAAGTGTCGTTTAAAGTTTGCCACAAGCCACCTGGGAGACACACCAAACATGTGGAAGAAGGTGCTCTGGTCAGATGAAACCAAAATTGAACTTTTTGGCAACAATGCAAAACGTTATGTTTGGCTTAAAAGCAACATAGCTGAACACACCATCCCCACTGTCAAACATGGTGGTGGCAGCATCATGGTTTGGGCCTGCTTTTCTTCAGCAGGGACAGGGAAGATGGTTAAAATTGATGGGAAGATGGATGGAGCCAAATACAGGACCATTATGGAAGAAAACCTGATGGAGTCTGCAAAAGACCTGAGACTGGGACGGAGATTTGTCTTCCAACAAGACAATGATACAAAACATAAAGCAAAATCTACAATGGAATGGTTCAAAAATAAACATATCCAGGTGTTAGAATGGCCAAGTCAAAGTCCAGACCTGAATCCAATCGAGAATCTGTGGAAAGAACTGAAAACTGCTGTTCACAAATGCTCTCCATCCAACCTCACTGAGCTTGAGCTGTTTTGCAAGGAGGAATGGGGAAAAAATTCAGTCTCTCGATGTGCAAAACTGATAGAGACATACCCCAAGCGACTTACAGCTGTAATCGCAGCAAAAGGTGGCGCTACAAAGTATTAACTTAAGGGGGCTGAATAATTTGGCACGCCCAATTTTTCAGTTTTTGATTTGTTAAAAAAGTTTGAAATATCCAATAAATGTCGTTCCACTTCATGATTGTGTCCCATTTGTTGTTGATTCTTCACAAAAAAATACAGTTTTATATCTTTATGTTTGAAGCCTGAAATGTGGCAAAAGGTCGCAAAGTTCAAGGGGGCCGAATACTTTCGCAAGGCACTGTATATTGTAAGTGTATTTAGTCTGCCCTGTCCTACCTGAGGAAGGTGTATTTAGTCTGCCCTACCTGAGGAAGGTGTATTTAGTCTGTCCTACCTGAGGAAGGTGCATTTAGTCTGACTGGGGAAGGTGTGTTTAGTCTGTCCTACCTGAGGAAGGTGTATTTAGTCTGTCCTACCTGAGGAAGGTGTATTTAGTCTGTCCTACCTGAGGAAGGTGTATTTAGTCTCCCCTACCTGAGGAAGGCGTATTTAGTCTCCCCTACCTGAGGAAGGTGTATTTAGTCTGACTGGGGAAGGTGTATTTAGTCTGACTGGGGAAGGTGTATTTAGTCTTTCCTAACTGAGGAAAGTGTATTTAGGCTGCCCTACCTGAGGAAGGTGTATTTAGTCTTTCCTACCCGAGGAAGGTGTATTTAGTCTGTCCTACCTGAGGAAGGTGTATTTAGTCTGTCCTACCCGAGGAAGGTGTATTTAGTCTGACTGTGGAAGGTGTGTTTAGTCTGCCCTACCTGAGGAAGGTGTATTTAGTCTGACTGGGGAAGGTGTGTTTAGTCTGCCCTTCCTGAGGAAGGTGTATTTAGTCTGTCCTACCTGAGGAAGGTGTATTTAGTCTGTCCTACCTGAGGAAGGTGTATTTAGTCTGCCCTACCTGAGGAAGGTGTATTTAGTCTCCCCTACCTGAGGAAGGTGTATTTAGTCTCCCCTACCTGAGGAAGGTGTATTTAGTCTGACTGGGGAAGGTGTATTTAGTCTGACTGAGGAAGGTGTATTTAGTCTTTCCTACCTGAGGAAGGTGTATTTAGTCTGCCCTACCTGAGGAAGGTGTATTTAGTCTTTCCTACCTGAGGAAGGTGTATTTAGTCTATCCTACCTGAGGAAGGTGTATTTAGTCTGTCCTACCTGAGGAAGGTGTATTTAGTCTGTCCTACCTGAGGAAGGTGTGTTTAGTCTGCCCTACCTGAGGAAGGTGTATTTAGTCTGTCCTACCTGAGGAAGGTGTATTTAGTCTGACTGGGGAAGGTGTATTTAGTCTGTCCTACCTGAGGAAGGTGTATTTAGTCTGTCCTACCTGAGGAAGGTGTATTTAGTCTGCCCTACCTGAGGAAGGTGTATTTAGTCTGCCCTACCTGAGGAAGGTGTATTTAGTCTGTCCTACCTGAGGAAGGTGTATTTAGTCTGCCCTACCTGAGGAAGGTGTATTTAGTCTGTCCTACCTGAGGAAGGTGTATTTAGTCTGACTGGGGAAGGTGTGTTTAGTCTGCCCTACCTGAGGAAGGTGTATTTAGTCTGACTGGGGAAGGTGTATTTAGTCTGCCCTACCTGAGGAAGGTGTATTTAGTCTTTCCTACCCGAGGAAGGTGTATTTAGTCTGTCCTACCTGAGGAAGGTGTATTTAGTCTGTCCTACCCGAGGAAGGTGTATTTAGTCTGACTGTGGAAGGTGTGTTTAGTCTGCCCTACCTGAGGAAGGTGTATTTAGTCTGACTGGGGAAGGTGTGTTTAGTCTGCACTACCTGAGGAAGGTGTATTTAGTCTGTCCTACCTGAGGAAGGTGTATTTAGTATGTCCTACCTGAGGAAGGTGTATTTAGTCTGCCCTACCTGAGGAAGGTGTATTTAGTCTCCCCTACCTGAGGAAGGTGTATTTAGTCTGACTGGGGAAGGTGTATTTAGTCTGACTGAGTAAGGTGTATTTAGTCTTTCCTACCTGAGGAATGTGTATTTAGTCTGCCCTACCTGAGGAAGGTGTATTTAGTCTTTCCTACCTGAGGAAGGTGTATTTAGTCTGACTTTGGAAGGTGTGTTTAGTCTGCCCTACCTGAGGAAGGTGTATTTAGTCTGACTGGGGAAGGTGTATTTAGTCTTTCCTACCTGAGGAAGGTGTATTTAGTCTGCCCTACCTGAGGAAGGTGTATTTAGTCTTTCCTACCTGAGGAAGGTGTATTTAGTCTGTCCTACCTGTGGAAGGTGTGTTTAGTCTGCCCTACCTGAGGAAGGTGTATTTAGTCTGCCATACCTGAGGAAGGTGTATTTAGTCTGTCCTACCTGAGGAAGGTGTATTTAGTCTGACTGGGGAAGGTGTGTTTAGTCTGCCCTACCTGAGGAAGGTGTATTTAGTCTGACTGGGGAAGGTGTATTTAGTCTTTCCTAACTGAGGAAGGTGTATTTAGTCTGCTCTACCTGAGGAAGGTGTATTTAGTCTTTCCTACCCGAGGAAGGTGTATTTAGTCTGTCCTACCTGAGGAAGGTGTATTTAGTCTGTCCTACCCGAGGAAGGTGTGTTTAGTCTGACTGTGGAAGGTGTGTTTAGTCTGCCCTACCTGAGGAAAGTGTATTTAGTCTGACTGGGGAAGGTGTGTTTAGTCTGCACTACCTGAGGAAGGTGTATTTAGTCTGTCCCACCTGAGGAAGGTGTATTTAGTATGTCCTACCTGAGGAAGGTGTATTTAGTCTGCCCTACCTGAGGAAGGTGTATTTAGTCTCCCCTACCTGAGGAAGGTGTATTTAGTCTGACTGGGGAAGGTGTATTTAGTCTGACTGAGTAAGGTGTATTTAGTCTTTCCTACCTGAGGAAGGTGTATTTAGTCTGCCCTACCTGAGGAAGGTGTATTTAGTCTTTCCTACCTGAGGAAGGTGTATTTAGTCTGTCCTACCTGAGGAAGGTGTATTTAGTCTGACTTTGGAAGGTGTGTTTAGTCTGCCCTACCTGAGGAAGGTGTATTTAGTCTGACTGGGGAAGGTGTATTTAGTCTTTCCTACCTGAGGAAGGTGTATTTAGTCTGCCCTACCTGAGGAAGGTGTATTTAGTCTTTCCTACCTGAGGAAGGTGTATTTAGTCTGTCCTACCTGAGGAAGGTGTATTTAGTCTGTCCTACCCGAGGAAGGTGTATTTAGTCTGACTGTGGAAGGTGTGTTTAGTCTGCCCTACCTGAGGAAGGTGTATTTAGTCTGCCATACCTGAGGAAGGTGTATTTAGTCTGACTGGGGAAAGTGTGTTTAGTCTGCCCTACCTGAGGAAGGTGTATTTAGTCTGTCCTACCTGAGGAAGGTGTATTTAGTCTGTCCTACCTGAGGAAGGTGTGTTTAGTCTGCCCTACCTGAGGAAGGTGTATTTAGTCTGTCCTACCTGAGGAAGGTGTGTTTAGTCTGCCCTACCTGAGGAAGGTGTATTTAGTCTGTCCTACCTGAGGAAGGTGTATTTAGTCTGACTGGGGAAGGTGTATTTAGTCTGTCCTACCTGAGGAAGGTGTATTTAGTCTGTCCTACCTGAGGAAGGTGTATTTAGTCTGCCCTACCTGAGGAAGGTGTATTTAGTCTGCCCTACCTGAGGAAGGTGTATTTAGTCTGTCCTACCTGAGGAAGGTGTATTTAGTCTGCCCTACCTGAGGAAGGTGTATTTAGTCTGTCCTACCTGAGGAAGGTGTATTTAGTCTGACTGAGGAAGGTGTGTTTAGTCTGCCCGACCTGTGGAAGGTTTGGGAACAGACCCCTGACAGAAATATGGAAAGATATCACGTGTGTGTGTGTGTGTGTGTGTGTGTGTGTGTGTGTGTGTGTGTGTGTGTGTGTGGACATGTTTAACTCTTCTTGTGGGAACCAGAATCCCCCACAACAATGGTGCACAAACAAAAAGTCCACCAATTGAGGACATTTTGCTCGTCCCCACGAGGTCAAATGCTATTTCTAAGGGGTTATGGGTTAAGGTTAGGTTAAGATTAGGGTTAGAATTAGGTTTATGTTTAGGGTTAAGATTAAGGTTAGGTTTTTGGGTTAAGGTTAGGGTTAAGGGTAAGAGTA
>NC_143037.1:77567500-77662500 GCF_057628025.1 Oncorhynchus mykiss
TGAGCACATAGCCTGCTTCTCTTGAGAGCCATGTCTGCCTACGGCGGCCTTTCTCAGTAGCAAGGCTATGCTCACTGAGTCTGTACATAGTTAAAGCTTTCCTTAAGTTTGGGTCAGTCACAGCAGTCAGGTATTCTGCCACTGAATCCTGCATGTAGGGTCTCTATTTGGTGTTTGTCCCATTTTGTGAATTCTTGGTTGGTGAGCAGACCCCAGACCTCACAACCATAAAAGGCCAATGGGTTCTATAACTGATTCAAGTATTTTTTGTCAGATCCTAATTGGTATGTCAAATTTGATGTTCCTTTTGATGGCAAAGAAGGCCGTTCTTGCCTTGTCTCTCAGATCGTTCACAGCTTTTTGGAAGTTCCCTGTGGCTCTGATGTTTAGGTCGAGGTATGTATAGTTTTTTGTGTTCTCTAGGGCAACGGTGTCTAGATGCAATTTATATTTGTGGTCCTGGTGACTGGACCTTTTGTGGAACACCATTATTTTGGTCTTACTGAGATTTACTGTCAGGGCCCAGGTCCGACAGAATCTGTGCAGAATATCTAGGTGCTGCTGTAGGCCCTCCTTGGTTGGTGACAGAAGCACCAGATCATCAGCAAATAGTAGACATTTGACTTCGGATTCTAGTAGGGTGAGGCCGGGTGCTGCAGACTGTTCCTGTTCCCTCGCCAATTAGTTGATATATATATATATATATATATATATACATACATACATACAGTGGGGCAAAAAAGTATTTAGTCAGCCACCAATTGTGCAAGTTCTCCCACTTAAAAAGATAAGAGAGGCCTGTAATTTTCATCATATACAGTGCCTTGCGAAAGTATTCGGCCCCCTTGAACTTTGCGACCTTTTGCCACATTTCAGGCTTCAAACATAAAGAACTGTATTTTTTTGTGAAGAATCAACAACAAGTGGGGCACAATCATGAAGTGGAACGCCATTTATTGGATATTTCAAACTTTTTTAACAAATCAAAAACTGAAAAATTGGGCGTGCAAAATTATTCAGCCCCCTTAAGTTAATACTTTGTAGCGCCACCTTTTGCTGCGATTACAGCTGTAAGTCGCTTGGGGTATGTCTCTATCAGTTTTGCACATCGAGAGACTGAAATGTTTTCCCATTCCTCCTTGCAAAACAGCTCGAGCTCAGTGAGGTTGGATGGAGAGCATTTGTGAACAGCGGTTTTCAGTTCTTTCCACAGATTCTCGATTGGATTCAGGTCTGGACTTTGACTTGGCCATTCTAACACCTGGATATGTTTATTTTTGAACCATTCCATTGTAGATTTTGCTTTACATTGTCTTGTTGGAAGACAAATCTCCGTCCCAGTCTCAGGTCTTTTGCAGACTCCATCAGGTTTTCTTCCAGAATGGTCCTGTATTTGGCTCCATCCATCTTCCCATCAATTTTAACCATCTTCCCTGTCCCTGCTGAAGAAAAGCAGGCCCAAACCATGATGCTGCCACCACCATGTTTGACAGTGGGGATGGTGTGTGTTCAGCTGTGTTGCTTTTACGCCAAAAAAGTTCAATTTTGGTTTCATCTGACCAGAGCACCTTCTTCCACATGTTTGGTGTGTCTCCCAGGTGGCTTGTGGCAAACTTTAAACAACAATTTTTATGGATATCTTTAAGAAATGGCTTTCTTCTTGCCACTCTTCCATAAAGGCCAGATTTGTGCAATATACGACTGATTGTTGTCCTATGGACAGAATCTCCCACCTCAGGTGTAGATCTCTGCAGTTCATCCAGAGTGATCACGGGCCTCTTGGCTGCATCTCTGATCAGTCTTCTCCTTGTATGAGCTGAAAGTTTAGAGGGACGGCCAGGTCTTGGTAGATTTGCAGTGGTCTGATACTCCTTCCATTTCAATATTATCGCTTGCACAGTGCTCCTTGGGATGTTTAAAGCTTGGGAAATCTTTTTGTATCCAAATCCGGCTTTAAACTTCTTCACAACAGTATCTCGGACCTGCCTGGTGTGTTCCTTGTTCTTCATGATGCTCTCTGCGCTTTTAACAGACCTCTGAGACTATCACAGTGCAGGTGCATTTATACGGAGTCTTGATTACACACAGGTGGATTGTATTTATCATCATTAGTCATTTAGGTCAACATTGGATCATTCAGAGATCCTCACTGAACTTCTGGAGAGAGTTTGCTGCACTGAAAGTAAAGGGGCTGAATAAATTTGCACGCCCAATTTTTCAGTTTTTGATTTGTTAAAAAAGTTTGAAATATCCAATAAATGTTGTTCCACTTCATGATTGTGTCCCACTTGTTGTTGATTCTTCACAAAAAAAAACAGTTTTATATCTTTATGTTTGAAGCCTGAAATGTGGCAAAAGGTCGCAAAGTTCAAGGGGGCCGAATACTTTCGCAAGGCACTGTATATATATATGTATATATATATATATATATGTTGAAGAGATTGGGGCTTAAGCTGCATCTCTGTCTCTCACCTGTGGAAAGAAATGTGTGTTTTTTGCCAATTTTAAACGCACACTTGTTTGTTTACATGGATTTTATGTCGTATGTTTTACCCCCAACATCACTTTCCATCAATTTGTATAGCAGACCCTCATGCCAAATTGAGTGAAAAGCTTTTTTGAAGTCAACAAAGCATGAGAAGACTTTGCCTTTGTTTTGGTTTGTTTGTTTGTCAATTAGGATGTGCAGGGTGAATACGTGGTCTGTCGTACGGTAATTTGGTAACAAGCCAATTTGACATCTGCTCTCTCCCCACATCTCTCCCTCTCTCTCCCAACCCCCCTCTCTTTCTCCCCGCACCTTGTCCCTCTCTCTCAACTACCATCTCTCCCTCTCTCTCTCTGCCCCCTACCCTCTCTCTCTCTCTCAGCAGTGAGTCAAAGAGCAGAACAGGGGGTGAGAGTGTAATGTGGTGTCAGTGGATTCCCAGACCACAGAAATCGCCTGAGATGTTTTAGCAACATCCGCAGGATCCTGATTTCCCTACCTCACATGACACACTGACAGACTGACTGACTGACTGCCTGACTCTCACTACACACTACTCTAATCCCCATCAATCCCTAAATACAACCCCTTATTTCTACCACAACAAACTGTGTGTACACACTCTAAACATATCTGGGCAGAGACTTGATGAACTCTTACTGGCAGACTGACTACTCCACCTTCACAGAGGAATGATGAACTCTTACTGGTAGACTGAATAATACATCATCACAGAGGAGTGATGAACTCTTACTGGCAGACTGAATACTCCACCTTCACAGAGGAGTGATGAGAAGGGGGAAGGAGAGTGAGAGAAGGAGAGAGAGAGAGACTGAGGGAAGGAGAGAGAGAGACTGGGGGAAGGAGAGCGAGAGAGAGACTGGGGGAAGGAGAGAGAGAGAGAGACTGGGGGAAGGAGAGAGAGAGAGAGACTGGGGGAAGGGGAGAGAGAGAGACTGGGGGAAGGAGAGAGAGAGACTGGGGGAAGGAGAGAGAGAGACTGGGGGAAGGAGAGCGAGAGAGAGACTGGGGGAAGGAGAGAGAGAGAGATGAGCAGAGCAGGTGATACAGCAGTAGAGAGGGGGGACAGGGAGATATGGACAGAGGCGAAGAGGAGAAGGGATATGGACAGAGGAGAAGGGATATGGACAGAGGATAATAGGAGAGGGGGATATGGACAGAGGATAAGAGGAGAGGGGGATATGGACAGAGGATAAGAGGAGAGGGGATATGGACAGAGGATAAGAGGAGAGGGGGATATGGACAGAGGATAAGAGGAGAGGGGGATATGGACAGAGGATAAGAGGAGAGGGGGATATGGACAGAGGATAAGAGGAGAGGGGGATATGGACAGAAGATAAGAGGAGAGGGGATATGGACAGAGGATAATAGGAGAGGGGATATGGACAGAGGATAAGATGAGAGGGGATATGGACAGAGGATAAGAGGAGAAGGGATATGTACAGAGGATAAGAGGAGAGGGGATATGGACAGAGGATAAGAGGAGAAGGGATATGGACAGAGGGTAAGAGGAGAGGGGATATGGACAGAGGATAAGAGGAGAAGGGATGTGGACAGAAGATAAGAGGAGAGGGGGATATGGACAGAGGATAAGAGGAGAGGGGATATGGACAGAGGATAAGGGATATGGACAGAGGATAAGAGGAGAGGGGGATATGGACAGAGGATAAGAGGAGAGGGGATATGGACAGAGGATAAGGGATATGGACAGAGTATAAGAGGAGAGGGGATATGGACAGAGGATAAGAGGAGAGGGGGATGTGGACAGAGGATAAGAGGAAAGGGGGATATGGACAGAGGATAAGAGGAGAGGGGGATATGGACAGAGGATAAGAGGAGAGGGGGATATGGACAGAGGATAAGAGGAGAGGGGATATGGACAGAGGATAAGAGGAGAGGGGATATGGACAGAGGATAAGGGATATGGACAGAGGATAAGAGGAGAGGGGATATGGACAGAGGATAAGGGATATGGACAGATGATAAGAGGAGAGGGGGATATGGACAGAGGATAAGAGGAGAGGGGATGTGGACAGAGGATAAGGGATATGGACAGAGGATAAGAGGAGAGGGGATATGGACAGAGGATAAGGGATATGGACAGAGGATAAGAGGAGAGGGGATATGGACAGAAGATAAGAGGAGAGGGGGATATGGACAGAGGATAAGAGGAGAGGGGATATGGACAGAGGATAAGAGGAGAAGGGATGTGGACAGAAGATAAGGGATATGGACAGAGGATAAGAGGAGAGGGGATATGGACAGAGGATAAGGGATATGGACAGAGGATAAGAGGAGAGGGGGATATGGACAGAGGATAAGAGGAGAGGGGATATGGACAGAGGATAAGGGATATGGACAGAGGATAAGAGGAGAGGGGATATGGACAGAGGATAAGAGGAGAGGGGGATGTGGACAGAGGATAAGAGGAGAGGGGGATATGGACAGAGGATAAGAGGAGAGGGGGATATGGACAGAGGATAAGAGGAGAGGGGATATGGACAGAGGATAAGAGGAGAAGGGATATGGACAGAGGATAAGAGGAGAGGGGATATGGACAGAGGATAAGGGATATGGACAGAGGATAAGAGGAGAGGGGGATATGGACAGAGGATAAGAGGAGAAGGGATATGGACAGAGGATAAGAGGAGAGGGGATATGGACAGAGGATAAGAGGAGAGGGGGATGTGGACAGAGGATAAGAGGAGAGGGGGATATGGACAGAGGATAAGAGGAGAGAGGGGATATGGACAGAGGATAAGAGGAGAGGGGGATATGGACAGAGGATAAGAGTAAAGGGGATATGGACAGAGGATAAGAGGAGAGGGGATATGGACAGAGGATAAGGGATATGGACAGAGGATAAGAGGAGAGGGGATATGGACAGAGGATAAGGGATATGGACAGAGGATAAGAGGAGAGGGGGATATGGACAGAGGATAAGAGGAGAGGGGATATGGACAGAGGATAAGGGATATGGACAGAGGATAAGAGGAGAGGGGATATGGACAGAGGATAAGAGGAGAGGGGATATGGACAGAGGATAAGAGATGTTATGCGTTATGTGTTTGTCCTGTTATCACAACACCTGGGTCCTTCCACCATTTGATATTTTCAACAGAAATTGTGCACCAATATTGCATTTTAAAAGCCTGTTATATGAAATATAGTGCCATTTAAGTGTTTGATTAAATGCACAAAAAAAAAAAAAAGATCAGCACTTTGACATGTCCCCCAACTAGGAACATGTCACTTCTAGGAACATTTTTACCCCAACATCAACCCTGTGTCACTTCTAGGAACATTTTAACCCCAACATCAACCCTGTGTCACTTCTAGGAACATTTTAACCCCAACATCAACCATGTGTCACTTCTAGGAACATTTTAACCCCAACATCAACCCTGTGTCACTTCTAGGAACATTTTACCCCAACATCAACCCTGTGTCACTTCTAGGAACATTTTAACCCCAACATCAACCCTGTGTCACTTCTAGGAACATTTTAACCCCAACATCAACCCTGTGTCACTTCTAGGAACATTTTAACCCCAACATCAACCCTGTGTCACTTCTAGGAACATTTTAACCCCAACATCAACCCTGTGTCACTTCTAGGAACATTTTAACCCCAACATCAACCCTGTGTCACTTCTAGGAACATTTTAACCCCAACATCAACCCTGTGTCACTTCTAGGAACATTTTAACCCCAACATCAACCCTGTGTCACTTCTAGGAACATTTGAACCCCAACATCAACCCTGTGTCACTTCTAGGAACATTTTAACCCCAACATCAACCCTGTGTCACTTCTAGGAACATTTGAACCCCAACATCAACCCTGTGTCACTTCTAGGAACATTTTAACCCCAACTAGGAACATGTCACTTCTAGGAACATTTTAACCCCAACTAGGAACATGTCACTTCTAGGAACATTTTAACCCCAACTAGGAACATGTCACTTCTAGGAACATTTTAACCCCAACATCAACCCTGTGTCACTTCTAGGAACATTTGAACCCCAACATCAACCCTGTGTCACTTCTAGGAACATTTTAACCCCAACATCAACCCTGTGTCACTTCTAGGAACATTTTAACCCCAACATCAACCCTGTGTCACTTCTAGGAACATTTTAACCCCAACATCAACCCTGTGTCACTTCTAGGAACATTTGAACCCCAACATCAACCCTGTGTCACTTCTAGGAACATTTTAACCCCAACATCAACCCTGTGTCACTTCTAGGAACATTTTAACCCCAACATCAACCCTGTGTCACTTCTAGGAACATTTTAACCCCAACATCAACCCTGTGTCACTTCTAGGAACATTTTAACCCCAACATCAACCCTGTGTCACTTCTAGGAACATTTTAACCCCAACATCAACCATGTGTCACTTCTAGGAACATTTGAACCCCAACATCAACCCTGTGTCACTTCTAGGAACATTTTAACCCCAACATCAACCCTGTGTCACTTCTAGGAACATTTTAACCCCAACATCAACCCTGTGTCACTTCTAGGAACATTTTAACCCCAACATCAACCCTGTGTCACTTCTAGGAACATTTTAACCCCAACATAAACCCTGTGTCACTTCTAGGAACATTTTAACCCCAACATCAACCATGTGTCACTTCTAGGAACATTTGAACCCCAACATCAACCCTGTGTCACTTCTAGGAACATTTTAACCCCAACATCAACCCTGTGTCACTTCTAGGAACATTTTAACCCCAACATCAACCCTGTGTCACTTCTAGGAACATTTTAACCCCAACATCAACCCTGTGTCACTTCTAGGAACATTTTAACCCCAACATCAACCCTGTGTCACTTCTAGGAACATTTTAACCCCAACATCAACCCTGTGTCACTTCTAGGAACATTTTAACCCCAACATCAACCCTGTGTCACTTCTAGGAACATTTTAACCCCAACATCAACCATGTGTCACTTCTAGGAACATTTTAACCCCAACATCAACCCTGTGTCACTTCTAGGAACATTTTAACCCCAACATCAACCCTGTGTCACTTCTAGGAACATTTTAACCCCAACATCAACCCTGTGTCACTTCTAGGAACATTTTAACCCCAACATCAACCATGTGTCACTTCTAGGAACATTTGAACCCCAACATCAACCCTGTGTCACTTCTAGGAACATTTTAACCCCAACATCAACCCTGTGTCACTTCTAGGAACATTTTAACCCCAACATCAACCCTGTGTCACTTCTAGGAACATTTTAACCCCAACATCAACCATGTGTCACTTCTAGGAACATTTGAACCCCAACATCAACCCTGTGTCACTTCTAGGAACATTTGAACCCCAACATCAACCCTGTGTCACTTCTAGGAACATTTTAACCCCAACATCAACCATGTGTCACTTCTAGGAACATTTGAACCCCAACATCAACCCTGTGTCACTTCTAGGAACATTTTAACCCCAACATCAACCCTGTGTCACTTCTAGGAACATTTTAACCCCAACATCAACCCTGTGTCACTTCTAGGAACATTTTAACCCCAACATCAACCCTGTGTCACTTCTAGGAACATTTTAACCCCAACATCAACCCTGTGTCACTTCTAGGAACATTTTAACCCCAACATCAACCCTGTGTCACTTCTAGGAACATTTTAACCCCAACATCAACCATGTGTCACTTCTAGGAACATTTGAACCCCAACATCAACCCTGTGTCACTTCTAGGAACATTTTAACCCCAACATCAACCCTGTGTCACTTCTAGGAACATTTTAACCCCAACATCAACCCTGTGTCACTTCTAGGAACATTTTAACCCCAACATCAACCATGTGTCACTTCTAGGAACATTTGAACCCCAACATCAACCCTGTGTCACTTCTAGGAACATTTTAACCCCAACATCAACCCTGTGTCACTTCTAGGAACATTTTAACCCCAACATCAACCCTGTGTCACTTCTAGGAACATTTTAACCCCAACATCAACCCTGTGTCACTTCTAGGAACATTTTAACCCCAACATCAACCCTGTGTCACTTCTAGGAACATTTTAACCCCAACATCAACCCTGTGTCACTTCTAGGAACATTTTAACCCCAACATCAACCCTGTGTCACTTCTAGGAACATTTTAACCCCAACATCAACCCTGTGTCACTTCTAGGAACATTTTAACCCCAACATCAACCCTGTGTCACTTCTAGGAACATTTTAACCCCAACATCAACCATGTGTCACTTCTAGGAACATTTGAACCCCAACATCAACCCTGTGTCACTTCTAGGAACATTTTAACCCCAACATCAACCCTGTGTCACTTCTAGGAACATTTTAACCCCAACATCAAACCTGTGTCACTTCTAGGAACATTTTAACCCCAACATCAACCATGTGTCACTTCTAGGAACATTTGAACCCCAACATCAACCATGTGTCACTTCTAGGAACATTTGAACCCCAACATCAACCCTGTGTCACTTCTAGGAACATTTGAACCCCAACATCAACCCTGTGTCACTTCTAGGAACATTTTAACCCCAACATCAACCCTGTGTCACTTCTAGGAACATTTTAACCCCAACATCAACCCTGTGTCACTTCTAGGAACATTTGAACCCCAACATCAACCATGTGTCACTTCTAAGAACATTTGAAGCCCAACATCAACCCTGTGTCACTTCTAGGAACATTTTAACCCCAACATCAACCCTGTGTCACTTCTAGGAACATTTTAACCCCAACATCAACCCTGTGTCACTTCTAGGAACATTTTAACCCCAACATCAACCCTGTGTCACTTCTAGGAACATTTTAACCCCAACATCAACCCTGTGTCACTTCTAGGAACATTTGAACCCCAACATCAACCCTGTGTCACTTCTAGGAACATTTTAACCCCAACATCAACCCTGTGTCACTTCTAGGAACATTTGAACCCCAACATCAACCCTGTGTCACTTCTAGGAACATTTGAACCCCAACATCAACCCTGTGTCACTTCTAGGAACATTTGAACCCCAACATCAACCCTGTGTCACTTCTACCATCACTGTAAAGTCCTAGTTATTTTGTTTATTTGACAAAGTAATTTATGAAGAGGTTTTTATTATTTATTTCATGTGATTAGTGATTCACTCACATCTGTCATTTTATCTGGGTATTTTTTATATGGTGAAAATAGTTGTTTTTCTATAAACAGTATTTGTTTTCTCTCCAAATAAACACTGAACATCTAATAGTTAAATCATTGTGGAGAAGCAGGAGAGATGGTTCTAGTCTTTTGGGCCATGTTCTGGTGAGCTGGTTCTAGTCTTTTGGGTCATGTTCTGGTAGAGCTGGTTCTAGTCTTTTGGGACATGTTCTGGTAGAGCTGGTTCTAGTCTTTTGGGCCATGTTCTGGTGAGCTGGTTCTAGTCTTTTGGGCCATGTTCTGGTGAGCTGGTTCTAGTCTTTTGGGCCATGTTCTGGTGAGCTGGTTCTAGTCTTTTGGGCCATGTTCTGGTGAGCTGGTTCTAGTCTTTTGGGCCATGTTCTGGTGAGCTGGTTCTAGTCTTTTGGGCCATGTTCTGGTGAGCTGGTTCTAGTCTTTTGGGCCATGTTCTGGTGAGCTGGTTCTAGTCTTTTGGGACATGTTCTGGTGAGCTGGTTCTAGTCTTTTGGGACATGTTCTGGTAGAGCTGGTTCTAGTCTTTTGGCCCATGTTCTGGTGAGCTGGTTCTAGTCTTTTGGGACATGTTCTGGTAGAGCTGGTTCTAGTCTTTTGGGCCATGTACTGGTGAGCTGGTTCTAGTCTTTTGGGCCATGTTCTTGTGAGCTGGTTCTAGTCTTTTGGGCCATGTTCTGGTGAGCTGGTTCTGTGTCTTTTGGGCCATGTTCTGGTGAGTTGGTTCTAGTCTTTTGGGCCATGTTCTGGTGAGCTGGTTCTAGTCTTTTGGGTCATGTTCTGGTAGAGCTGGTTCTAGTCTTTTGGGACATGTTCTGGTAGAGCTGGTTCTAGTCTTTTGGGCCATGTTCTGGTGAGCTGGTTCTAGTCTTTTGGGCCATGTTCTGGTGAGCTGGTTCTAGTCTTTTGGGCCATGTTCTGGTGAGCTGGTTCTAGTCTTTTGGGCCATGTTCTGGTGAGCTGGTTCTAGTCTTTTGGGCCATGTTCTGGTGAGCTGGTTCTAGTCTTTTGGGCCATGTTCTGGTGAGCTGGTTCTAGTCTTTTGGGCCATGTTCTGGTGTTTTGTGGTGGAAAACTGAGCAGGTTGAGCATAACATGCCAACGCTGTTACCCATAGATAGACAGGCTAACACCCTGTTACCCATAGATAGACAGGCTAACACCCTGTTACCCATAGATAGACAGGCTAACACCCTGTTACCCATAGATAGACAGGCTAACACCCTGTTACCCATAGATAGACAGGCTAACACCCTGTTACCCATAGATAGACAGGCTAACACCCTGTGATGGGAGGAAAACACATTGAAATACGTATAACATGTGTTCTTTATGACAGAATGTTAACATTAGGTGAAATCAAACACACACACACACACACACACACACACACACACACACACACACACACACACACACACTTAATAATTGTACCATTTATTCCCCCTAAAAGTACATCTTTCTACTTGTCAGAGATAATGTCAGCATTCCAAACCAATCAGATTTCAGTGGTTATTTTTTTATTTAAAAAAACAAACACTTTTAATTAAGAAAAACTAAAAACGCCATTTGTCCCAGCTGGCCATAGAGGGAATAGAGGGTCACAGTAGAGAGAGGACAGCAGAGAGAAGAGGAGAGGAGGAGAGGACAGCAGAGAGAAGAGGAGAGGACAGCAGAGAGAAGAGGAGAGGAGGAGAGGACAGCAGAGAGAAGAGGAGAGGAGGAGAGGACAGCAGAGAGAAGAGGAGAGGACAGCAGAGAGAAGAGCAGAGGAGAGGAGGAGAGGACAGCAGAGAGAAGAGGAGAGGAGGAGAGGACAGCAGAGAGAAGAGGAGAGGACAGCAGAGAGAAGAGGAGAGGAGGAGAGGACAGCAGAGAGAAGAGGAGAGGACAGCAGAGAGAAGAGGAGAGGAGGAGAGGACAGCAGAGAGAAGAGGAGAGGACAGCAGAGAGAAGAGGAGAGGAGGAGAGGACAGCAGAGAGAAGAAGAGAGGACAGCAGAGAGAAGAGCAGAGGAGAGGAGGAGAGGACAGCAGAGAGAAGAGGAGAGGAGGAGAGGACAGCAGAGAGAAAAGGAGAGGAGGAGAGGACAGCAGAGAGAAGAGGAGAGGAGGAGAGGACAGCAGAGAGAAGAGGAGAGGACAGCAGAGAGAAGAGGAGAGGAGGAGAGGACAGCAGAGAGAAGAGGAGAGGACAGCAGAGAGAAGAGGAGAGGAGGAGAGGACAGCAGAGAGAAGAGGAGAGGACAGCAGAGAGAAGAGGAGAGGAGGAGAGGACAGCAGAGAGAAGAGGAGAGGACAGCAGAGAGAAGAGCAGAGGAGAGGAGGAGAGGACAGCAGAGAGAAGAGGAGAGGACAGCAGAGAGAAGAGGAGAGGAGGAGAGGACAGCAGAGAGAAGAGGAGAGGACAGCAGAGAGAAGAGGAGAGGAGGAGAGGACAGCAGAGAGAAGAGGAGAGGACAGCAGAGAGAAGAGCAGAGGAGAGGAGGAGAGGACAGCAGAGAGAAGAGGAGAGGAGGAGAGGACAGCAGAGAGAAAAGGAGAGGACAGCAGAGAGAAGAGCAGAGGAGAGGAGGAGAGGACAGCAGAGAGAAGAGGAGAGGAGGAGAGGACAGCAGAGAGAAGAGGAGAGGAGGAGAGGACAGCAGAGGAGAGAACAGGAGAAGACCAGAGGAGGAGAGGAGAGGAGAGAAAAGAGGAGAGGAGGAGAGAGAGAAGAGGAGAGAAGAGGAGGAGAGATACTGAGAAGCAAAGAATAGAGCAGAACAAACTCCTGTGGATTCCTTGGTGAAGGCCGTGTGAACCAAACCAACGTCTCACAGCACTGTGTGTGTGTGTGTGTGTGTGTGTGTGTGTGTGTGTGTGTGTGTGTGTGTGTGTGTGTGTGTGTGTGTGTGTGTGTGTGTGTGTGTGTGTGTGTGTGTGTGTGTGTGTGTGTGTGTGTGTTCTGAGTTCTCTGTAAAAGGGAAGTGTATGTGGCCACTCTTTAAACGGGGGAGTTCCTCTCACCAACAAAAGGGGAAGTTCCTCTCACCACCAAAAGGGGAAGTTCCTCTCACCACCAAAAGGGGAAGTTCCTCTCACCACCAAAAGGGGACGTTCCTCTCACCAACAAAAGGGGAAGTTCCTCTCACCAACAAAAGGGGAAGTTCCTCTCACCACCAAAAGGGGAAGTTCCTCTCACCACCCAAAGGGGAAGTTCCTCTCACCACCAAAAGGGGACGTTCCTCTCACCACCAAAAGGGGACGTTCCTCTCACCACCAAAAGGGGAAGTTCCTCTCACCACCAAAAGGGGAAGTTCCTCTCACCACCAAAAGGGGACGTTCCTCTCACCACCAAAAGGGGAAGTTCCTCTCACCAACAAAAGGGAATGTTCCTCTCACCACCAAAAGGGGACGTTCCTCTCACCACCAAAAGGGGACGTTCCTCTCACCACCAAAAGGGGACGTTCCTCTCACCACCAAAAGGGGAAGTTCCTCTCACCAACAAAAGGGAACGTTCCTCTCACCACCAAAAGGGGAAGTTCCTCTCACCACCCAAAGGGGACGTTCCTCTCACCACCCAAAGGGGACGTTCCTCTCACCACCAAAAGGGGAAGTTCCTCTCATCACCCAAAGGGGAAGTTCCTCTCACCACCCAAAGGGGAAGTTCCTCTCACCACCAAAAGGGGAAGTTCCTCTCACCACCAAAAGGGGACGTTCCTCTCACCACCAAAAGGGGAAGTTCCTCTCACCACCAAAAGGGGAAGTTCCTCTCACCACCAAAAGGGGACGTTCCTCTCACCACCAAAAGGGGAAGTTCCTCTCACCACCAAAAGGGGAAGTTCCTCTCATCACCCAAAGGGGAAGTTCCTCTCACCACCCAAAGGGGAAGTTCCTCTCACCACCCAAAGGGGACGTTCCTCTCACCACCCAAAGGGGACGTTCCTCTAAGGAAAAGGTCATGTTTTGGAGGGAGGTTTCAGTGTGGAGCTTCCTTAAAGCATTTCTTATTCTTAAGGATTGGAGCCTTTTTTTTTCCAAATTTTTGCCTAAAATGATATACCCAAATCTAACTGCCTGTAGCTCAGGACCTGAAGCAAGGCTATGCATATTCTTGATAGCATTTGAAAGGAAACACTTTGAAGTTTGTGGAAATGTGAAATGATTGTAGGAGAATATAACACATTAGATCTGGTAAAAAATAAAGCAAAGAAAGAAATGTGTTTTCAATTAAAAAAAGAATTGGTTCCATCATCTTTGAAATGCAAGAGGAAGGCCATTATATCACTTAAGAGTCTAGGTGCAATTTAGAGTTTGGCCACTATGTGGCAACAGTGTATGTGCAAAGTTTGAGACTGATCCAATGAACCATTGCATTACTATCCAAAATGTTGTATCAAGTCTGCCCAAATGTGACGAATTGGTCAATATATACATTTCAAGTACATAACTATAGAAAACATACAACAATTATATGATAACAAAACATTTAAGTTCAAAAACTTTCAGGAATGCCACCTCCACTCCATCCACCACCACCCCAGCCACCACCACTCCAGCCACCTTCACTCCAGCCACCTCCACTCCAGCCGCCTCCACTCCAGCCACCTCCACTCCAACCACCTCCACTCCAGCCACCTCCACTCCAGCCACCTCCACTCCAACCACCTCCACTCCAGCCACAACCACTACAACTAGCATGTCCTATGATTGAGTGTAGTCTGGCCCAGGGGTGTGAAGGTGAACGGCAAGGCTCTGGAGTGACGAACTCTTCCTGGCCGGCTCCCCTCTCTCCACTGGGAGTCTCTACCTCTGAACCTATTACAGGGGCTGAGTCACTGGCTTACTGATGCTCTTCCATGCCGTCCCTAGGAGGGCTGCGTCACTTGAGTGGGTTGAGTCACTGACGTGATCTTCCTGTCTGGGTTGGCGCCCCCTCTGGCTCGTGTGGTGGAGGAGATCTTTGTGGGCTATACTCAGCCTTGTCTCAATTAAGTAAGTTGGTGGTCTGTTAATATCCCTCTAGTGGGGTGGGGGCTGTGCTTGGCAACGTGGGTGGAGTTATATCCTGCCAGGTTGGCCCTGTCGGGGGGTATCGTCGGACGGGGCCACAGTTTCCCCCGAACCACCCCTGTCTCAGTCTCCAGTATCTAGGCTGCAATATTCTATGTGCTGGGGGGCTAGGGTCAGTCTGTTAAATATGGTGTAATTCTCCTGTCTTATCTGGTGTCCTGTGTGAATTTAATTATATTCCCTCTAATTCGCTCTCTCTCTCCCTCTCTCCCTCTCTCCCTACCCGAGGGCCTGAGGCACTACAGGCACCACCACTACAGCCACCACCACTACAGCCACCTCCACTCCAGCCACCACCACTACATCCACCACCACTAAAGCCACCAACACTACAGCCACCTCCACTACATCCACCACTACTACAGCCACCAACACTCCAGCCACCACCACTATATCCACCACCACTACAGCCACCACCACTACAGCCACCACTCCAGCCACCACCACTACAGCCACCACCACTACAGCCACCACCACTACAGCCACCTCCACTACAGCCACCACTACAGCCACCACCACTACAGCCACCACCACTCCAGCCACCTCCACTACAGCCACCACTACAGCCACCACTACAGCCACCACCATTATGAGATTTCTGTTGTTTTCAATTTGGCGCCCTGAACTTTCACTGGCTGTTGGCGAAGTGGGACGCTAGCGTTCCGAACGATCCCAGAGAGGTTAAAGTGGACCCCCCAAAAATATGAAATACTTAGGATCCTTAATAAGTGACAACAAAACAAATATAGAAAGATAACTTAACCCCATTACTCAACAATACGATCTGATTAAATGGAAGAATCTTCCCAGAAATCTCACAGGTAGAATAAACCTCCTCAGAATGGCTCCCAAAGATGATATATTTATTCTCGGTAATACCAATTACACCACCCAAATGTTTTACTGGGGTTTTTTTTGTAGACTCGGCTGTAACAAACTTTACAAGGGCAAACAAAACTCATAGAATAAAAAGGAAAGTTGTACATCTTCCTAAGTCTGAAAGTGGTTTTAAATGTATCAACTCACCACCAAAGGTTTTTTACTCAAGACATTAATGGAAGTCAACTGTATGTGTGAGTAGTTTCAGGAAACTAGAGCTCTACTACTTCACAGGAAGTGGCTAGCGGGAAGGTTCCTGACTACTTCACAGGAGAGCCATAAAACTTCTTTTTTTTTTAAATCAAAATTCTGTTGGTTTTTTTGGGGCAGAAATGCTTTCTGGAACATGTGAACATTCATGTGCCTTAATAACAAACGTGTATGCCATCTGTAAATACGAATATAATTGTTAAATTATTACGAGCCTTGTTGGTTTAGCCCCGGAAAAAGTCAGGAACCTTCCCGCTAGCCATGATTGGTTGAGATAATGGACGGGCTGGACATACGGATTGGCCTGCCATGTAGCACGCTTCTGTCTATATCTGTCTATAACATGAGCTGGTCAGTATGTTCATCCAGGACTGCGTGGCCAAACACGACTACAACACCATCATTCCGTTTGCTAACGACACAACGGTGGTAGGCCTGATCACCGACAACGATGAGACGAGATCAGAGAACTGGCATTGTGGTGCCAGAATAACAACCTCTCCCTCAACGTGATCAAGACAAAGGAGCTGATCGTGGACTACAGGAAAAGGTGGGCCGAACAGGCCCCCATTAACATTGACAGGGTTGTAGTGGAGCGGGTCGAGAGTTTCAAGTTCCTTGGTGTCCACATCACCAACGAACTATCATGGTCCAAACACACCAAGACAGTCATGAATAGGGCACAACAAAACCTTTTCCCCCTCAGGAGACTGAAAAGATTTGGCATGGGGGTCCTCAGATCCTCAAAAAGTTCTGCAGCTGCACCATCGAGAGCATCCTGACCAGTTGCATCACCCCTTGGTATGGCAACTGCTCTGCATCTGACTGTAAGGCGCTACAGAGAGTAGTGCGTACGGCCCAGTACATCACTGGGGCCAAGCTTCCTGCCATCCAGGACCTCTATACCAGGCGGTGTCAGAGGAAAGCCCCCCAAAAAATTGTCAGAGACTCCAGTCACCCAAGTTATAGATTGTTTTCTCTGCTACCGCACAGCAAGCGGTACCGGAGCGTGAAGTCTAGGACCAAAAGGCTCCTCAACAGCTTCTAACCCCAAGCTATAAGAGAGGCAGACAGACGAGACAGAGAAAAAAAAAGGAACTTTTATCCCTACTTCTTCCTCTTTTACACCACACGCTTGGATCTCTGGCCAGAGTGTGTGTGTAGTGATTCAGTGTGTGTGTGGTGAGAGTTACTGCCAACACCCCTATCACTACCTACACCGTAGCGAGGCCTTGTTAGCTCACTGTACAACTACAATGGGCATCTTGTTCTAAAATTGGACTACTTGTGTGTACGGGGCACTCTCGTGCGTGTGTGTGTGTGTGTGTGTGTGTGTGTGTGTGTGTGTGTGTGTGTGTGTGTGTGTGTGTGTGTGTGTCTATTTATGTTTCATCGAAGAGGCTCAGTTAACAGTGGGTGAGGTTTTAAGGGCCAAGCCAAGCCACCAGACCAGCATCACATCTCTGGTCTGTGTGTGTGTGTGTGTGTGTGTGTGTGTGTGTGTGTGTGTGTGTGTGTGTGTGTGTGTGTGTGTGTGTGTGTTCTAATGTAAACAGAGACACAGCTGATCTGCTTTAATCTCATTACCACCACCTTCAATGCTGTTAAAGAGAAAATGCTAGGGTCAGGATCTGGCAACCCAGCCCATGTTAAAGGGGGAATACTAGGGCGAGATCTGGCAACCCAGCCCATGTTAAAGGGGGAATACTAGGGTCGAGATCTGGCAACCCAGCCTATGTTAAAGGGGGAATACTAGGGTCAGGATCTGGCAACCCAGCCCATGTTAAAGGGGGAATACTAGGGTCAAGATCTGGCAACCCAGCCCATGTTAAAGAGAAAATGCTAGGGTCAGGATCTGGCAACCCAGCCCATGTTAAAGGGGGAATACTAGGGTCAGGATCTGGCAACCCAGCCCATGTTAAAGGGGGAATACTAGGGTCAAGATCTGGCAACCCAGCCCATGTTAAAGAGAAAATGCTAGGGTCAGGATCTGGCAACCCAGCCCATGTTAAAGGGGGAATACTAGGGTCGAGATCTGGCAACCCAGCCTATGTTAAAGGGGGAATACTAGGGTCAGGATCTGGCAACCCAGCCCATGTTAAAGGGGGAATACTAGGGTCAAGATCTGGCAACCCAGCCCATGTTAAAGGGGGAATACTAGGGTCGGGATCTGGCAACCCAGCCCATGTTAAAGGGGGAATACTAGGGTCGAGATCTGGCAACCCAGCCCATGTTAAAGGGGGAACACTAGGGTCAGAATCTGGCAACACAGCCCCATGACCCATACGTGACCCACTGACAAGTCATAGCACAGTGCGGGAACTAGCCTCGCACACAAGTAGCTAGCCTAGCACACAGAGAGTGATCTGAAACTCTGCTCCAGTTTCACCAGAACAAAGGAAAAACATGAGCAGGGAATTCAGGGATTTTCAAAACCAGCCGATGGCAGACAGGCCAGGCTGCAGTATGTCTCTGGTTCCGTCTCTGTCTCTGGTGAGGAGAAACCCCACAGACTATAGCCAGGATCGAGTTAGGGTTAGGATTTACAGTAGCCTACCACCTACGCTAAGCTAGCTAGACTGTGTGGATCTTAAGGGCTAAGGTCTCACTATGCTAGGCCAGCTAACGGTTGTGAATGATTGGCTGCCTGGGATAAGGCTTATCCTAGCTAGAGTATTGAGATTCATAGCCAAAGAGATGAATTGGCCAAAACATAGACATCCATAATGTACTGTATTCTAATGTGCTTTACCGTACTGCAGAGGTTCTCAAACTATTTGACACACATCCCCCCCCAGAGTTCCTCTGTGGAAATGGGAGAACCTTCCAGAAGGACAACCATCTCTGCAGCACTCCACCAATCAGGCTTTTATGGTAGAGTGGCCAGACGGAAGCCCTCTTGGAGTTTGCCAAAAGGCACCTAAAGGACTCTCAGACTATGACAAACAAGATTCTCTGGTCTGATGAAACCAAGATTGATCTCTTTGGCCTGAATGCCAAGCGTCACGTCTGGAGGAAACCTGGCACCATCCCTACGGTGATGCATGGTGGTGGCATCATCATGCTGTGGAGGTGTTTTTCAGGGGTAGGGACTGGGAGACTAGTCAGGATCAAGGGAAAGATGAACGGAGCAAAGTACAGAGCGATCCTTGATGAAAATCTGCTCCAGAGAGCTCAGGACCTCAGACTGGGGCGAAGGTTCACCTTTCAACAGGACAACGACCCTAAGCACACAGCCCAGACAATGCAGGAGTGGCTTCGGGACAAGTCTCTGAATATCTTTTAAAGGCAAAGCCAGAGCCCGAACTTAAACCCAATCTAACATTTCTGGAGAGACCTGAAAATAGCTGTGCAGCAACGCTCTCCAGCCAACCTGACAGAGCTTGAGAGGATCTGCAGAGAAGAAGGGGGTGAACTCCCTGAATACAGGTGTGCCAAGCTTGTAGCATCATACCCAAGAAGACTCGAGACTGTAATCGCTGCCAAAGGTGCTTCAACAAAGTACTGAGTAAAGGGTCTGAATACTTTTGCAAAGATTCTAAAAACCTGTATTTGCGTTGTCATTATGGGGTATTGGTGTGGATTCCTAAAAAAAAAGGAAGACATATTTAATCCACTTTAGAATAAGGCTGTAACGTAACAAAATGTGGAACAATTCAAGGGGTCTGAATACATTCCAAATGCACTCTGCCACTGCCTCTGTTTCTCTCTCTCTCTCTCTCTGTCTCCCCCTGCTCTCCCCCTGTTCTCCCCCTGTTCTCCCCCTGCTCTCCCCCTGCTCTCCCCCTGTTCTCCCCCTGCTCTCCCCCTGTTCTCCCCCTGCTCTCCCCCTGCTCTCCCCCTGTTCTCCCCCTGCTCTCCCCCTGTTCTCCCCCTGTTCTCCCCCTGCTCTCCCCCTGTTCTCCCCCTGTTCTCCCCCTGTTCTCCCCCTGTTCTCCCCCTGCTCTCCCCCTGCCTGGGCCTGCTGTTTGGTGCAGTGAGAACCAATCTTGCCCTCCACTACTGGAAAAAAGGAATCTGAAAGGGTTATTCGGCTGTCCCCATAGGAGAACCCTTTTTGGCTCCAGGTAGAACCCTCTGTGGAAAGGGCTCTAAACGGAACTAAAAAGGGTTCTACGCGGAACCTAAAGGGTTCTCCCTGGAACCAAAAGGGTTCTTCAATGGGTTATCCAATGGCAACAGCCAAAGAACCCTTTTATAGGTACTAGATAGCACCTTTTCTTTTCAGATTGTGTGTGTGTGGGGTGAAACCCTAACAACTACAACATAAAATGACACGTGTTAGTAGAGTAGACTAGACTAGAGTAGAGTAGAGTAGACTAGAGTAGAGTAGAGTAGATTAGAGTAGAGTAGAGTAGTGTAGAGTAGAGTAGAGTAGTGTAGCGTAGAGTAGAGTAGTGTAGAGTAGAGTAGAGTAGAGTAGAGTAGTGTAGTGTAGAGTAGAGTAGAGTAGAGTAGAGTAGAGTAGTGTAGAGTAGTGTAGAGTAGTGTAGTGTAGAGTAGAGCAGAGTAGTGTAGAGTAGAGTAGAGTAGAGTAGTGTAGAGTAGTGTAGAGTAGAGTAGTGTAGAGTAGAGTAGAGTAGTGTAGAGTAGTGTAGAGTAGTGTAGAGTAGAGTAGTGTAGAGTAGAGTAGAGTAGAGTAGTGTAGAGTAGTGTAGTGTAGAGTAGAGTAGAGTAGTGTAGAGTAGAGTAGAGTAGTGTAGAGTAGTGTAGAGTAGTGTAGAGTAGAGTAGTGTAGAGTAGAGTAGAGTAGAGTAGTGTAGAGTAGTGTAGTGTAGAGTAGAGTAGAGTAGAGTAGAGTAGTGTAGAGTAGAGTAGAGTAGAGTAGTGTAGAGTAGTGTAGTGTAGAGTAGAGTAGAGTAGAGTAGTGTAGAGTAGTGTAGTGTAGTGTAGAGTAGAGTAGTGTAGAGTAGAGTAGAGTAGTGTAGAGTAGAGTAGAGTAGAGTAGTGTAGAGTAGTGTAGAGTAGAGTAGAGTAGTGTAGAGTAGTGTAGTGTAGAGTAGAGTAGAGTAGAGTAGTGTAGAGTAGTGTAGTGTAGTGTAGAGTAGAGTAGTGTAGAGTAGAGTAGAGTAGTGTAGAGTAGAGTAGAGTAGAGTAGTGTAGAGTAGTGTAGAGTAGAGTAGAGTAGAGTAGTGTAGAGTAGTGTAGTGTAGAGTAGAGTAGAGTAGAGTAGTGTAGAGTAGTGTAGTGTAGAGTAGAGTAGTGTAGAGTAGAGTAGAGTAGTGTAGAGTAGAGTAGAGTAGAGTAGTGTAGAGTAGTGTAGTGTAGAGTAGAGTAGAGTAGAGTAGAGTAGTGTAGTGTAGAGTAGAGTAGAGTAGAGTAGAGTAGTGTAGAGTAGTGTAGTGTAGTGTAGAGTAGAGTAGTGTAGAGTAGTGTAGAGTAGAGTAGAGTAGAGTAGTGTAGAGTAGTGTAGAGTAGAGTAGAGTAGAGTAGTGTAGAGTAGTGTAGTGTAGAGTAGAGTAGAGTAGAGTAGAGTAGTGTAGTGTAGAGTAGTGTAGAGTAGAGTAGTGTAGAGTAGTGTAGAGTAGAGTAGTGTAGAGTAGAGTAGTGTAGAGTAGAGTAGAGTAGTGTAGTGTAGAGTAGAGTAGTGTAGAGTAGAGTAGTGTAGAGTAGTGTAGAGTAGAGTAGTGTAGAGTAGAGTAGTGTAGAGTAGAGTAGAGTAGAGTAGTGTAGTGTAGAGTAGAGTAGTGTAGAGTAGTGTAGTGTAGAGTAGAGTAGTGTAGAGTAGTGTAGTGTAGAGTAGAGTAGTGTAGAGTAGTGTAGTGTAGAGTAGAGTAGAGTAGAGTAGAGTAGTGTAGAGTAGAGTAGAGTAGAGTAGTGTAGAGTAGTGTAGAGTAGAGTAGAGTAGAGTAGTGTAGTGTAGAGTAGAGTAGTGTAGAGTAGTGTAGAGTAGAGTAGTGTAGAGTAGAGTAGTGTAGAGTAGAGTAGTGTAGAGTAGAGTAGAGTAGAGTAGTGTAGTGTAGAGTAGAGTAGTGTAGAGTAGAGTAGTGTAGAGTAGTGTAGTGTAGAGTAGTGTAGTGTAGAGTAGAGTAGTGTAGAGTAGAGTAGTGTAGTGTAGAGTAGAGTAGAGTAGAGTAGTGTAGAGTAGAGTAGAGTAGAGTAGTGTAGAGTAGTGTAGAGTAGAGTAGTGTAGAGTAGTGTAGTGTAGAGTAGAGTAGAGTAGTGTAGAGTAGAGTAGTGTAGTGTAGAGTAGTAGAGTAGAGTAGTGTAGAGTAGAGTAGAGTAGAGTAGTGTAGAGTAGTGTAGAGTAGAGTAGTGTAGAGTAGTGTAGTGTAGAGTAGTGTAGAGTAGTGTAGAGTAGTGTAGTGTAGAGTAGTGTAGAGTAGTGTAGAGTAGAGTAGTGTAGAGTAGAGTAGTGTAGAGTAGAGTAGTGTAGAGTAGAGTAGAGTAGTGTAGAGTAGAGTAGTGTAGAGTAGTGTAGTGTAGAGTAGAGTAGAGTAGAGTAGTGTAGAGTAGTGTAGAGTAGTGTAGTGTAGAGTAGTGTAAGTAGTGTAGAGTAGAGTAGTGTAGAGTAGAGTAGTGTAGTGTAGAGTAGTGTAGTGTAGAGTAGTGTAGTGTAGAGTAGAGTAGTGTAGAGTAGTGTAGTGTAGAGTAGAGTAGTGTAGAGTAGAGTAGTGTAGTGTAGAGTAGAGTAGTGTAGAGTAGAGTAGTGTAGAGTAGTGTAGTGTAGAGTAGTGTAGAGTAGTGTAGTTAGAGTAGAGTAGTGTAGAGTAGTGTAGAGTAGTAGTAGAGTAGAGTAGTGTAGAGTAGAGTAGTGTAGAGTAGAGTAGTGTAGATAGAGTAGAGTAGAGTAGTGTAGAGTAGAGTAGTGTAGAGTAGTGTAGTGTAGAGTAGAGTAGTGGTAGAGTAGTGTAGAGTAGTAGAGTAGTGTAGGTAGAGTAGTGTAGAGTAGAGTAGTGTAGAGTAGAGTAGAGTAGAGTAGAGTAGTGTAGTGTAGAGTAGTGTAGAGTGTAGTGTAGAGTAGTGTAGAGTAGAGTAGTGTAGAGTAGAGTAGAGTAGTGTAGAGTAGAGTAGTGTAGAGTAGTAGAGTAGAGTAGTGTAGAGTAGAGTAGTGTAGAGTAGAGTAGAGTAGTGTAGAGTAGAGTAGTGTAGAGTAGAGTAGTGTAGAGTAGAGTAGAGTAGAGTAGAGTAGAGTAGTGTAGAGTAGAGTAGTGTAGAGTAGAGTAGAGTAGTGTAGAGTAGAGTAGTGTAGAGTAGAGTAGTGTAGAGTAGAGTAGTGTAGAGTAGAGTAGAGTAGTGTAGAGTAGAGTAGTGTAGAGTAGTGTAGTGTAGAGTAGAGTAGAGTAGAGTAGAGTAGAGTAGTGTAGAGTAGAGTAGTGTAGAGTAGTGTAGTGTAGAGTAGAGTAGAGTAGAGTAGAGTAGAGTAGAGTAGAGTAGTGTAGAGTAGAGTAGAGTAGAGTAGAGTAGAGTAGTGTAGAGTAGAGTAGTGTAGAGTAGAGTAGAGTAGAGTAGTGTAGAGTAGTGTAGAGTAGTGTAGTGTAGAGTAGTGTAGAGTAGTGTAGAGTAGAGTAGTGTAGAGTAGAGTAGTGTAGAGTAGTGTAGAGTAGAGTAGTGTAGAGTAGAGTAGAGTAGAGTAGTGTAGAGTAGAGTAGTGTAGAGTAGAGTAGAGTAGAGTAGTGTAGAGTAGAGTAGAGTAGAGTAGAGTAGAGTAGAGTAGTGTAGTGTAGTGTAGAGTAGTGTAGAGTAGAGTAGAGTAGTGTAGAGTAGAGTAGAGTAGTGTAGAGTAGAGTAGAGTAGAGTAGTGTGGTGTAGACTAGTGTAGAGTAGAGTAGTGTAGAGTAGAGTAGAGTAGTGTAGAGTAGTGTAGAGTAGAGTAGTGTAGAGTAGAGTAGTGTAGTGTAGAGTAGAGTAGTGTAGAGTAGTGTAGACTAGTGTAGAGTAGAGTAGAGTAGAGTAGTGTGGTGTAGACTAGTGTAGAGTAGAGTAGTGTAGAGTAGAGTAGAGTAGTGTAGTGTAGAGTAGTGTAGAGTAGAGTAGAGTAGTGTAGAGTAGAGTAGAGTAGAGTAGAGTAGTGTGGTGTAGACTAGTGTAGAGTAGAGTAGAGTAGTGTAGAGTAGAGTAGTGTAGAGTAGTGTAGACTAGTGTAGAGTAGAGTAGTGTAGTGTAGAGTAGAGTAGTGTAGAGTAGTGTAGACTAGTGTAGAGTAGAGTAGAGTAGAGTAGTGTGGTGTGGACTAGTGTAGAGTAGAGTAGTGTAGAGTAGTGTAGAGTAGAGTAGAGTAGTGTAGAGTAGAGTAGAGTAGAGTAGTGTGGTGTAGTGTAGAGTAGAGTAGAGTAGTGTAGAGTAGTGTAGAGTAGTGTAGAGTAGAGTAGTGTAGTGTAGAGTAGTGTAGAGTAGAGTAGAGTAGAGTAGAGTAGTGTAGTGTAGAGTAGAGTAGTGTAGAGTAGAGTAGTGTAGTGTAGAGTAGAGTAGAGTAGAGTAGAGTAGTGTAGTGTAGAGTAGAGTAGTGTAGAGTAGAGTAGAGTAGAGTAGTGTAGAGTAGTGTAGAGTAGAGTAGTGTAGAGTAGTGTAGAGTAGAGTAGTGTAGAGTAGTGTAGAGTAGAGTAGTGTAGAGTAGTGTAGAGTAGAGTAGTGTAGAGTAGTGTAGAGTAGTGTAGAGTAGAGTAGTGTAGAGTAGAGTAGTGTAGTGTAGAGTAGAGTAGTGTAGAGTAGTGTAGAGTAGAGTAGAGTAGAGTAGAGTAGAGTAGTGTAGAGTAGTGTAGTGTAGAGTAGTGTAGTGTAATGTAGAGTAGAGTAGTGTAGAGCAGAGTAGAGTAGTGTAGAGTAGTGTAGTGTAGTGCAGAGTAGAGTAGTGTAGAGTAGTGTAGAGTAGTGTAGAGTAGTGTAGAGTAGAGTAGTGTAGAGTAGTGTAGTGTAGAGTAGTGTAGAGTAGTGTAGAGTAGTGTAGAGTAGAGTAGTGTAGAGTAGTGTAGAGTAGAGTAGTGTAGAGTAGTGTAGAGCAGAGTAGAGTAGTGTAGAGTAGAGTAGTGTAGAGCAGAGTAGAGTAGTGTGTAGAGTAGTGTAGAGTAGTGTAGAGTAGAGTAGTGTAGAGTAGTGTAGAGTAGAGTAGTGTAGAGTAGAGTAGAGTAGAGTAGTGTAGAGTAGTGTAGAGTAGAGCAGAGTAGAGTAGTGTAGAGTAGTGTAGAGTAGAGTAGTGTAGAGTAGTGTAGTGTAGAGTAGAGTAGTGTAGAGTAGTGTAGAGTAGTGTAGAGTAGTGTAGAGCAGAGTAGAGTAGTGTAGAGTAGAGTAGAGTAGTGTAGAGTAGAGTAGAGTAGTGTAGTGTAGTGTAGAGTAGAGTAGTGTAGAGTAGTGTAGAGTAGTGTAGAGTAGTGTAGAGCAGAGTAGAGTAGTGTAGAGTAGAGTAGTGTAGAGCAGAGTAGAGTAGTGTAGAGAGTAGTGTAGAGTAGAGTAGTGTAGAGTAGTGTAGTGTAGAGTAGTGTAGAGTAGTGTAGAGCAGAGTAGAGTAGTGTAGAGTAGTGTAGTGTAGAGTAGTGTAGTGTAGAGTAGAGTAGAGTAGAGTAGTGTAGTGTAGAGTAGTGTAGTGTAGAGTAGTGTAGAGTAGTGTAGAGTAGAGTAGTGTAGAGTAGTGTAGAGTAGTGTAGAGTAGTGTAGAGTAGAGTAGTGTAGTGTAGAGTAGTGTAGAGTAGTGTAGAGTAGTGTAGTGTAGAGTAGTGTAGAGTAGTGTAGAGTAGAGTAGTGTAGAGTAGTGTAGAGTAGTGTAGAGTAGTGTAGTGTAGTGTAGAGTAGAGTAGTGTAGAGTAGAGTAGTGTAGAGTAGAGTAGTGTAGAGTAGAGTAGAGTAGTGTAGAGTAGAGTAGAGTAGTGTAGTGTAGAGTAGAGTAGTGTAGAGTAGTGTAGAGTAGTGTAGAGTAGTGTAGAGCAGAGTAGAGTAGTGTAGAGTAGAGTAGTGTAGAGTAGAGTAGAGTAGAGTAGTGTAGAGTAGTGTAGAGCAGAGTAGAGTAGTGTAGAGTAGTGTATAGCAGAGTAGAGTAGTGTAGAGTAGTGTAGTGTAGAGTAGTGTAGTGTAGAGTAGTGTAGAGTAGTGTAGACTAGTGTAGAGTAGAGTAGAGTAGTGTAGAGTAGAGTAGTGTAGAGTAGTGTAGAGTAGAGTAGTGTAGAGCAGAGTAGAGTAGTGTAGAGTAGAGTAGTGTAGAGTAGTGTAGAGTAGTGTAGAGTAGAGTAGTGTAGAGTAGTGTAGTGTAGAGTAGTGTAGAGTATTGTAGAGCAGAGTAGAGTAGTGTAGAGTAGTGTAGTGTAGAGTAGTGTAGTGTAGAGTAGAGTAGAGTAGTGTAGTGTAGTGTAGAGTAGAGTAGTGTAGTGTAGTGTAGAGTAGAGTAGTGTAGAGTAGTGTAGAGCAGTGTAGAGCAGAGTAGTGTAGAGTAGTGTAGAGTAGAGTAGTGTAGAGTAGTGTAGTGTAGTGTAGAGTAGTGTAGTGTAGTGTAGAGTAGAGTAGAGTAGTGTAGAGTAGTGTAGAGTAGTGTAGTGTAGAGTAGTGTAGAGTAGAGTAGTGTAGAGTAGTGTAGTGTAGTGTAGAGTAGTGTAGAGTAGTGTAGAGTAGAGTAGAGTAGTGTAGAGTAGTGTAGAGTAGTGTAGTGTAGAGTAGTGTAGTGTAGAGTAGAGTAGAGTAGTGTAGTGTAGTGTAGAGTAGAGTAGTGTAGTGTAGTGTAGAGTAGAGTAGTGTAGAGTAGTGTAGAGCAGTGTAGAGCAGAGTAGTGTAGAGTAGTGTAGTGTAGTGTAGTGTAGTGTAGAGTAGTGTAGAGCAGAGTAGAGTAGTGTAGAGTAGTGTAGTGTAGAGTAGAGTAGTGTAGTGTAGAGTAGAGTAGTGTAGAGTAGTGTAGTGTAGAGTAGAGTAGAGTAGTGTAGAGTAGAGTAGTGTAGAGTAGTGTAGAGTAGTGTAGTGTAGAGTAGTGTAGTGTAGAGTAGAGTAGAGTAGTGTAGTGTAGTGTAGAGTAGGTAGTGTAGAGTAGTGTAGAGCAGTGTAGAGCAGAGTAGTGTAGAGTAGTGTAGTGTAGTGTAGTGTAGTGTAGAGTAGTGTAGAGCAGAGTAGAGTAGTGTAGAGTAGTGTAGAGTAGAGTAGTGTAGAGTAGTGTAGTGTAGAGTAGTGTAGAGTAGTGTAGAGCAGAGTAGAGTAGTGTAGAGTGAGTAGTGTAGAGCAGAGTAGAGTAGTGTAGAGTAGTGTAGAGTAGAGTAGAGTAGTGTAGTGTAGAGTAGTGTAGAGTAGAGTAGTGTAGAGTAGAGTAGTGTAGAGTAGAGTAGTGTAGAGTAGAGTAGTGTAGAGTAGAGTAGAGTAGTGTAGAGTAGAGTAGTGTAGAGTAGTGTAGTGTAGAGTAGAGTAGAGTAGAGTAGAGTAGAGTAGTGTAGAGTAGAGTAGAGTAGAGTAGTGTAGTGTAGAGTAGAGTAGAGTAGAGTAGAGTAGAGTAGAGTAGAGTAGTGTAGAGTAGAGTAGAGTAGAGTAGAGTAGAGTAGTGTAGAGTAGAGTAGTGTAGAGTAGAGTAGAGTAGAGTAGTGTAGAGTAGTGTAGAGTGTGTAGTAGAGTAGTGTAGAGTAGTGTAGAGTAGAGTAGTGTAGAGTGAGTAGTGTAGAGTAGTGTAGAGTAGAGTAGTGTAGAGTAGAGTAGAGTAGAGTAGTGAGAGTAGAGTAGTGTAGAGTAGAGTAGAGTAGAGTAGTGTAGAGTAGAGTAGAGTAGAGTAGAGTAGAGTAGTGTAGTGTAGAGTAGAGTAGTGTAGAGTAGTGTAGAGTAGTGTAGAGTAGAGTAGAGTAGTGTAGATGTAGAGTAGAGTAGAGTAGTGTGGTGTAGACTAGTGTAGAGTAGAGTAGTGTAGAGTAGAGTAGAGTAGTGTAGAGTAGTGTAGAGTAGAGTAGTGTAGAGTAGAGTAGTGTAGTGTAGAGTAGAGTAGAGTTGTGAGTAGGTAGATAGTGTAGAGTAGAGTAGAGTAGAGTAGTGTGGTGTAGGAGTAGTGAGAGAGTAGTGTAGTGGATAGAGTTGAGTAGTGTAGTGTAGAGTAGTGTAGAGTAGAGTAGAGTAGTGTAGAGTGAGTAGAGAGAGTGAGTAGTGTGGTGTAGACTGAGTGTAGAGTAGAGTAGAGTAGTGTAGAGTAGAGAGTGTGTAGAGTAGTGTAGACTAGTGTAGAGTAGAGGTAGTGTAGTGTAGAGTAGAGTAGTGTAAGTAGTGTAGACTAGTAGAGTAGAGTAGAGTAGTGGTAGAGTAGTGTAGAGTAGAGTAGTGTAGAGTAGTGTAGAGTAGTGTAGAGTAGAGTAGTGTAGAGTAGTGTAGTGTAGAGTAGTGTAGAGTAGTGTAGAGCAGAGTAGAGTAGTGTAGAGTAGTGTAGTGTAGAGTAGTGTAGTGTAGAGTAGAGTAGAGTAGAGTAGTGTAGAGTAGTGTAGAGTAGTGTAGTGTAGAGTAGTGTAGAGTAGTGTAGAGCAGAGTAGAGTAGTGTAGAGTAGTGTAGTGTAGAGTAGTGTAGTGTAGAGTAGAGTAGTGTAGAGTAGTGTAGAGTAGTGTAGAGCAGAGTAGTGTAGAGTAGTGTAGTGTAGTGTAGAGTAGTGTAGAGTAGTGTAGAGTAGAGTAGAGTAGTGTAGAGTAGTGTAGAGTAGTGTAGTGTAGAGTAGTGTAGTGTAGAGTAGAGTAGAGTAGTGTAGTGTAGTGTAGAGTAGTGTAGTGTAGTGTAGAGTAGAGTAGTGTAGAGTAGTGTAGAGCAGTGTAGAGCAGAGTAGTGTAGAGTAGTGTAGTGTAGTGTAGTGTAGTGTAGAGTAGTGTAGAGCAGAGTAGAGTAGTGTAGAGTAGTGTAGTGTAGAGTAGAGTAGTGTAGTGTAGAGTAGAGTAGTGTAGAGTAGTGTAGTGTAGAATAGAGTAGAGTAGTGTAGAGTAGAGTAGTGTAGAGTAGTGTAGAGTAGTGTAGTGTAGAGTAGTGTAGTGTAGAGTAGAGTAGAGTAGTGTAGTGTAGTGTAGAGTAGAGTAGTGTAGAGTAGTGTAGAGCAGTGTAGAGCAGAGTAGTGTAGAGTAGTGTAGTGTAGTGTAGTGTAGTGTAGAGTAGTGTAGAGCAGAGAGAGAGTGTAGAGTAGTGTAGAGTAGAGTAGTGTAGAGTAGTGTAGTGTAGAGTAGTGTAGAGTAGTGTAGAGCAGAGTAGAGTAGTGTAGAGTAGAGTAGTGTAGAGCAGAGTAGAGTAGTGTAGAGTAGTGTAGAGTAGAGTAGTGTAGAGTAGTGTAGTGTAGAGTAGTGTAGAGTAGTGTAGAGCAGAGTAGTGTAGTGTAGAGTAGTGTAGAGCAGAGTAGAGTAGTGTAGAGTAGTGTAGTGTAGAGTAGTGTAGAGCAGAGTAGAGTAGTGTAGAGTAGTGTAGTGTAGAGTAGTGTAGAGTAGTGTAGAGCAGAGTAGAGTAGTGTAGAATAGTAGTAGTGAGAAGCAGAGTAGAGTAGTGTAGAGTAGTGTAGAGTAGTGTAGTGTAGAGTAGAGTAGTGTAGAGTGTAGTGTAGAGTAGTGTAGAGTAGTGTAGAGTAGAGTAGAGTAGTGTAGAGTAGAGTAGTGTAGAGTAGTGTAGAGTAGAGTAGAGTAGAGTAGAGTAGAGTAGTGTAGAGTAGAGTAGAGTATGTAGAGTAGTGTAGTGTAGTGTAGTGTAGAGTTGAGTAGTGTAGAGTAGTGTAGAGCAGTGTAGAGCAGAGTAGAGTAGTGTAGAGTAGAGTAGAGTAGTGTAGAGTAGTGTAGAGTAGAGTAGAGTAGAGTAGTGTAGAGTAGAGTAGTGTAGTGTAGAGCAGAGTAGAGTAGTGTAGAGTAGTGTAGTGTAGAGTAGAGTAGTATAGAGTAGTGTAGTGTAGTGTAGAGTAGTGTAGAGTAGAGTAGAGTAGTGTAGAGTAGAGTAGTATAGAGTAGTGTAGAGTAGAGTAGTGTAGAGTAGTGTAGAGTAGTGTAGAGTAGAGCAGAGTAGAGTAGTGTAGAGTAGTGTAGAGTAGAGTAGTGTAGTGTAGAGTAGTGTAGAGTAGTGTAGAGTAGAGTAGAGTAGTGTAGAGTAGTGTAGTGTAGAGTAGTGTAGTGTAGAGTAGTGTAGTGTAGTGTAGAGTAGTGTAGTGTAGAGTAGAGTAGTGTAGAGTAGTGTAGTGTAGAGTAGTGTAGTATAGAGTAGTGTAGTGTAGTGTAGAGTAGTGTAGTGTAGAGTAGTGTAGTGTAGAGTAGAGTAGAGTAGTGTAGAGTAGAGTAGTATAGAGTAGTGTAGAGTAGAGTAGTGTAGAGTAGTGTAGAGTAGTGTAGAGTAGAGTAGAGTAGAGTAGTGTAGAGTAGAGTAGTGTAGAGTAGTGTAGAGTAGTGTAGAGTAGTGTAGAGTAGTGTAGAGTAGAGTAGAGTAGAGTAGTGTAGAGTAGAGTAGTGTAGAGTAGTGTAGAGTAGAGTAGAGTAGAGTAGAGTAGTGTAGAGTAGTGTAGTGTAGTGTAGAGTAGAGTAGAGTAGTGTAGAGTAGTGTAGAGTAGAGTAGTGTAGAGTAGAGTAGAGTAGAGTAGTGTAGAGTAGTGTAGTGTAGTGTAGTGTAGAGTAGAGTAGTGTAGAGTAGTGTAGAGCAGTGTAGAGCAGAGTAGAGTAGTGTAGAGTAGTGTAGAGTAGAGTAGTGTAGAGTAGTGTAGAGTAGTGTAGTGTAGAGTAGAGTAGTAGTGTAGTGTAGTAGTGTAGAGTAGAGTAGTGTAGAGTAGTGTAGTGTAGAGTAGTGTAGAGTAGAGTAGAGTAGTGTAGAGTAGTGTAGTGTAGTGTAGAGTAGAGTAGTGTAGAGTAGAGTAGTGTAGAGCAGTGTAGAGCAGAGTAGAGTAGTGTAGAGTAGTGTAGAGTAGAGTAGTGTAGAGTAGTGTAGTGTAGAGTAGTGTAGAGTAGAGTAGTGTAGAGTAGTGTAGTGTAGAGTAGTGTAGAGTAGAGTAGTGTAGAGTAGAGTAGTGTAGAGTAGAGTAGAGTAGAGTAGTGTAGTGTAGTGTAGTGTAGTGTAGAGTAGAGTAGAGTAGTGTAGTGTAGTGTAGAGTAGAGTAGTGTAGAGTTGAGCAGAGTAGTGTAGATAGTGTAGTGTAGTGTAGTGTAGTGTAGAGTAGAGTAGTGTAGAGCAGAGTAGAGTAGTGTAGAGTAGTGTAGAGTAAGAGTAGTGTAGAGTAGTGTAGTGTAGAGTAGTGTAGAGTAGTGTAGAGCAGAGTAGAGTAGTGTAGAGTAGAGTAGTGTAGAGTAGTGTAGTGTAGAGTAGTGTAGAGTAGTGTAGAGCAGAGTAGAGTAGTGTAGAGTAGTGTAGTGTAGAGTAGTGTAGAGTAGTGTAGAGCAGAGTAGAGTAGTGTAGAGTAGTGTAGTGTAGAGTAGTGTAGAGTAGTGTAGAGTAGTGTAGTGTAGAGTAGTGTAGAGCAGAGTAGAGTAGTGTAGAGTAGAGTAGTGTAGAGCAGAGTAGAGTAGTGTAGAGTAGTGTAGAGTAGAGTAGTGTAGAGTAGTGTAGAGTAGGTATGTAGAGTAGTGTAGAGTAGTGTAGAGCTATAGAGTAGAGTAGTGTAGAGTAGTGTAGAGTAGAGTAGTGTAGTGTAGAGTAGTGTAGAGTAGTGTAGAGTAGAGTAGAGTAGTGTAGAGTAGTGTAGTGTAGAGTAGTGTAGTGTAGTGTAGAGCAGAGTAGAGTAGTGTAGAGTAGTGTAGTGTAGAGTAGTGTAGTGTAGAGTAGTGTAGTGTAGTGTAGAGCAGAGTAGTGTAGTGTAGTGTAGTGTAGAGTAGAGTAGAGCAGTGTAGTGTAGAGTAGTGTAGAGTAGTGTAGTGTAGAGTAGTGTAGAGTAGTGTAGAGTAGAGTAGTGTAGTGTAGTGTAGAGTAGTGTAGTGTAGGTAGTGTGAGTAGTGTAGTGTAGAGTAGTGTAGAGTAGTGTAGTGTAGAGTAGTGTAGAGTAGAGTAGTGTAGAGTAGTGTAGAGTAGTGTAGAGTAGTGTAGAGTAGTGTAGTGTAGAGTAGAGTAGAGTAGTGTAGAGTAGAGTAGTGTAGTGTAGAGTAGTGTAGTGTAGTGTAGAGTAGTGTAGAGTAGAGTAGTGTAGTGTAGAGTAGTGTAGAGTAGTGTAGAGTAGAGTAGTGTAGAGTAGTGTAGTGTAGAGTAGTGTAGAGTAGAGTAGTGTAGAGTAGTGTAGAGTAGTGTAGAGTAGTGTAGAGTAGAGTAGTGTAGAGTAGTGTAGTGTAGAGTAGTGTAGAGTAGTGTAGTGTAGAGTAGTGTAGAGTAGAGTAGTGTAGAGTAGTGTAGAGTAGTGTAGAGTAGTGTAGAGTAGTGTTGAGTAGTGTAGTGTAGAGTAGAGTAGAGTAGTGTAGAGTAGAGTAGTGTAGTGTAGAGTAGTGTAGAGTAGGTAGTGTAGTGTAGAGTAGTGTAGAGTAGTGTAGAGTAGTGTAGAGTAGAGTAGTGTAGAGTAGTGTAGAGTAGTGTAGAGTAGAGTAGTGTAGTGTAGAGTAGTGTAGAGTAGTGTAGAGTAGAGTAGTGTAGAGTAGTGTAGAGTAGAGTAGTGTAGTGTAGAGTAGTGTAGTGTAGAGTAGAGTAGAGTAGTGTAGAGTAGAGTAGTGTAGTGTAGAGTAGAGTAGAGTAGTGTAGAGTAGTGTAGAGTAGAGTAGTGTAGAGTAGTGTAGAGTAGAGTAGTGTAGTGTAGAGTAGTGTAGTGTAGTGTAGAGTAGAGTAGAGTAGTGTAGTGTAGAGTAGTGTAGAGTAGTGTAGAGTAGAGTAGTGTAGAGTAGTGTAGAGTAGTTAGAGTAGTGTAGAGCAGAGTAGAGTAGTGTAGAGTAGAGTAGTGTAGAGTAGAGTAGAGTAGTGTAGTGTAGAGTAGTGTAGAGTAGTGTAGAGTAGTGTAGAGTAGTGTAGTGTAGAGTAGTGTAGAGTAGTGTAGTGTAGAGTAGTGTAGAGCAGAGTAGTGTAGTGTAGAGTAGAGTAGAGTAGTGTAGAGTAGTGTAGTGTAGAGTAGTGTAGAGTAGTGTAGTGTAGAGCAGAGTAGAGTAGTGTAGAGTAGAGTAGTGTAGAGTAGTGTAGAGTAGTGTAGAGTAGAGTAGTGTAGTAGTGTAGTGTAGAGTAGTGTAGAGTAGTGTAGAGTAGTGTAGTGTAGAGTAGTGTAGAGTAGTGTAGTGTAGAGTAGTGTAGAGCAGAGTAGTGTAGTGTAGAGTAGAGTAGAGTAGTGTAGAGTAGTGTAGAGTAGAGTAGTGTAGAGTAGTGTAGAGTAGTTAGAGTAGTGTAGAGAGAGTAGAGTAGTGTAGAGTAGAGTAGTGTAGAGTAGTGTAGAGTAGTGTAGTGTAGAGTAGTGTAGAGTAGTGTAGAGTAGTGTAGTGTAGAGTAGTGTAGAGTAGTGTAGTGTAGAGTAGTGTAGAGCAGAGTAGTGTAGTGTAGAGTAGAGTAGAGTAGTGTAGAGTAGTGTAGAGTAGAGTAGTGTAGAGTAGTGTAGAGTAGTTAGAGTAGTGTAGAGCAGAGTAGAGTAGTGTAGAGTAGTGTAGAGTAGAGTAGTGTAGAGTAGTGTAGTGTAGAGTAGTGTAGAGTAGTGTAGAGTAGAGTAGTGTAGAGTAGTGTAGTGTAGAGTAGAGTAGAGTAGTGTAGAGTAGTGTAGAGTAGTGTAGTGTAGAGTAGAGTAGAGTAGTGTGAGTAGTGTAGAGTAGTGTAGAGTAGAGAGTGTAGAGTAGTGTAGTGTAGAGTAGAGTAGAGTAGTGTAGAGTAGTGTAGAGTAGAGTAGAGTAGTGTAGTGTAGAGTAGAGTAGTGTAGGTAGAGTAGTGTAGAGTAGAGTAGTGTAGAGTAGTGTAGTGTAGTGTAGAGTAGTGTAGTGTAGAGTAGTGTAGAGTAGTGTAGAGTAGTGTAGAGTAGTGTATAGTAGTGTAGAGTAGAGTAGTGTAGAGTAGTGTAGTGTAGTGTATAGTAGTGTAGAGTAGAGTAGTGTAGAGTAGAGTAGTGTAGAGTAGTGTAGTGTAGGTGTAGAGTAGTGTAGTGTAGTGTAGTGTAGTGTAGAGTAGTGTAGAGTAGAGTAGTGTAGAGTAGAGTGTAGTGTAGAGTAGTGTAGAGTAGAGTAGTGTAGAGTAGAGTAGTGTAGAGTAGTGTAGTGTAGAGTAGAGTAGTGTAGAGTAGAGTAGTGTAGAGTAGAGTAGAGTAGTGTAGAGTAGTGTATAGTAGTGTAGAGTAGTGTAGAGTAGAGTAGTGTAGGTAGTGTAGTGTAGAGTAGTGTAGAGTAGAGTAGTGTAGAGTAGAGTAGTGTAGAGTAGAGTAGTGTAGAGTAGAGTAGTGTAGAGTAGAGTAGTGTAGAGTAGTGTAGTGTAGAGTAGAGTAGTGTAGTGTAGTGTAGAGTAGAGTAGTGTAGAGTAGAGTAGTGTAGAGTAGAGTAGAGTAGTGTAGAGTAGTGTATAGTAGTGTAGAGTAGAGTAGTCTAGAGTAGAGTAGTGTAGAGTAGTGTAGTGTAGAGTAGTGTAGAGTAGTGTAGTGTAGAGTAGTGTAGTGTAGAGTAGTGTAGAGTAGAGTAGTGTAGAGTAGTGTAGTGTAGAGTAGTGTAGAGTAGAGTAGAGTAGAGTAGTGTAGAGTAGAGTAGTGTAGAGTAGAGTAGTGTAGAGTAGTGTAGAGTAGTGTAGAGTAGAGTAGTGTAGAGTAGAGTAGTGTAGAGTAGAGTAGTGTAGAGTAGAGTAGTGTAGAGTAGTGTAGAGTAGAGTAGTGTAGAGTAGTGTAGTGTAGAGTAGTGTAGAGTAGAGTAGTGTAGAGTAGAGTAGTGTAGAGTAGAGTAGTGTAGAGTAGAGTAGTGTAGAGTAGAGTAGTGTAGAGTAGAGTAGTGTAGAGTAGAGTAGAGTAGTGTAGAGTAGTGTATAGTAGTGTAGAGTAGAGTAGTGTAGAGTAGAGTAGTGTAGAGTAGTGTAGTGTAGAGTAGTGTAGAGTAGAGTAGTGTAGAGTAGAGTAGTGTAGAGTAGAGTAGTGTAGAGTAGAGTAGTGTAGAGTAGTGTAGAGTAGAGTAGAGTAGAGTAGTGTAGAGTAGTGTAGTGTAGAGTAGAGTAGTGTAGAGTAGAGTAGTGTAGAGTAGAGTAGTGTAGAGTAGTGTAGTGTAGTGTAGAGTAGAGTAGAGTAGTGTAGTGTAGAGTAGAGTAGTGTAGAGTAGTGTAGTGTAGAGTAGAGTAGTGTAGAGTAGAGTAGTGTAGAGTAGAGTAGTGTAGAGTAGAGTAGTGTAGTGTAGTGTAGAGTAGAGTAGAGTAGTGTAGTGTAGAGTAGTGTAGAGTAGAGTAGAGTAGAGTAGAGTAGTGTAGAGTAGTGTAGACTAGAGTAGACTAGAGTAGAGTAGTGTAGAGTAGAGTAGTGTAGAGTAGAGTAGTGTAGTGTAGAGTAGTGTAGAGTAGAGTAGTGTAGAGTAGTGTAGTGTAGAGTAGAGTAGTGTAGAGTAGAGTAGTGTAGTGTAGAGTAGTGTAGAGTAGTGTAGTGTAGAGTAGAGTAGTGTAGAGTAGAGTAGTGTAGAGTAGAGTAGAGTAGTGTAGAGTAGAGTAGTGTAGAGTAGAGTAGTGTAGTGTAGAGTAGAGTAGTGTAGAGTAGAGTAGTGTAGAGTAGAGTAGTGTAGAGTAGAGTAGTGTAGAGTAGTGTAGAGTAGTGTAGAGTAGAGTAGTGTAGAGTAGTGTAGAGTAGAGTAGTGTAGTGTAGAGTAGTGTAGAGTAGTGTAGAGTAGTGTAGTGTAGAGTAGAGTAGTGTAGAGTAGTGTAGAGTAGTGTAGAGTAGTGTAGAGTAGTGTAGAGTAGAGTAGTGTAGAGTAGTGTAGTGTAGAGTAGTGTAGAGTAGTGTAGAGTAGAGTAGTGTAGAGTAGACTAGAGTAGAGTAGTGTAGTGTAGAGTAGTGTAGAGTAGTGTAGAGTAGTGTAGAGTAGTGTAGTGTAGAGTAGTGTAGAGTAGTGTAGAGTAGAGTAGTGTAGAGTAGAGTAGTGTAGAGTAGTGTAGAGTAGTGTAGACTAGAGTAGACTAGAGTAGAGTAGTGTAGTGTAGTGTAGTGTAGTGTAGAGTAGTGTAGAGTAGTGTAGAGTAGTGTAGAGTAGTGTAGACTAGAGTAGAGTAGAGTAGTGTAGAGTAGTGTAGAGTAGTGTAGACTAGAGTAGACTAGAGTAGAGTAGTGTAGTGTAGTGTAGTGTAGTGTAGAGTAGTGTAGAGTAGTGTAGAGTAGTGTAGAGCAGAGTAGAGTAGTGTAGAGTAGAGTAGTGTAGAGTAGAGTAGAGTAGTGTAGTGTAGAGTAGTGTAGAGTAGTGTAGAGTAGTGTAGAGTAGTGTAGTGTAGAGTAGTGTAGAGTAGTGTAGTGTAGAGTAGTGTAGAGCAGAGTAGTGTAGTGTAGAGTAGAGTAGAGTAGTGTAGAGTAGAGTAGTGTAGAGTAGTGTAGAGTAGTGTAGTGTAGAGCAGAGTAGAGTAGTGTAGAGTAGAGTAGTGTAGAGTAGTGTAGAGTAGTGTAGAGTAGAGTAGTGTAGAGTAGTGTAGTGTAGAGTAGTGTAGAGTAGTGTAGAGTAGTGTAGTGTAGAGTAGTGTAGAGTAGTGTAGTGTAGAGTAGTGTAGAGCAGAGTAGTGTAGTGTAGAGTAGAGTAGAGTAGTGTAGAGTAGTGTAGAGTAGAGTAGTGTAGAGTAGTGTAGAGTAGTTAGAGTAGTGTAGAGCAGAGTAGAGTAGTGTAGAGTAGAGTAGTGTAGAGTAGTGTAGAGTAGTGTAGTGTAGAGTAGTGTAGAGTAGTGTAGAGTAGTGTAGTGTAGAGTAGTGTAGAGTAGTGTAGTGTAGAGTAGTGTAGAGCAGAGTAGTGTAGTGTAGAGTAGTGTAGAGTAGTGTAGAGTAGTGTAGAGTAGAGTAGTGTAGAGTAGTGTAGAGTAGTTAGAGTAGTGTAGAGCAGAGTAGAGTAGTGTAGAGTAGTGTAGAGTAGAGTAGTGTAGAGTAGTGTAGTGTAGAGTAGTGTAGAGTAGTGTAGAGTAGAGTAGTGTAGAGTAGAGTAGTGTAGAGTAGAGTAGTGTAGAGTAGTGTAGAGTAGAGTAGTGTAGAGTAGTGTAGTGTAGAGTAGTGTAGAGTAGTGTAGAGTAGAGTAGTGTAGAGTAGAGTAGTGTAGAGTAGAGTAGTGTAGAGTAGTGTAGAGTAGAGTAGTGTAGAGTAGAGTAGTGTAGAGTAGAGTAGTGTAGAGTAGTGTAGAGTAGTGTAGAGTAGTGTATAGTAGTGTAGAGTAGAGTAGTGTAGAGTAGTGTAGAGTAGTGTAGAGTAGAGTAGAGTAGAGTAGTGTATAGTAGTGTAGAGTAGTGTAGAGTAGAGTAGAGTAGAGTAGTGTAGTGTAGAGTAGTGTAGAGTAGTGTAGAGTAGTGTAGAGTAGTGTATAGTAGTGTAGAGTAGAGTAGTGTAGAGTAGTGTAGTGTAGTGTATAGTAGTGTAGAGTAGAGTAGTGTAGAGTAGAGTAGTGTAGAGTAGTGTAGTGTAGAGTAGTGTAGAGTAGTGTAGTGTAGTGTAGAGTAGAGTAGTGTAGTGTAGAGTAGAGTAGTGTAGAGTAGAGTAGTGTAGAGTAGAGTAGAGTAGTGTAGAGTAGTGTATAGTAGTGTAGAGTAGTGTAGAGTAGAGTAGTGTAGAGTAGTGTAGTGTAGAGTAGTGTAGAGTAGAGTAGTGTAGAGTAGAGTAGTGTAGAGTAGAGTAGTGTAGAGTAGAGTAGTGTAGAGTAGAGTAGTGTAGAGTAGTGTAGTGTAGAGTAGAGTAGTGTAGTGTAGTGTAGAGTAGAGTAGTGTAGAGTAGAGTAGTGTAGAGTAGAGTAGAGTAGTGTAGAGTAGTGTATAGTAGTGTAGAGTAGAGTAGTCTAGAGTAGAGTAGTGTAGAGTAGTGTAGTGTAGAGTAGTGTAGAGTAGAGTAGTGTAGAGTAGAGTAGTGTAGAGTAGAGTAGTGTAGAGTAGTGTAGAGTAGAGTAGTGTAGAGTAGTGTAGTGTAGAGTAGTGTAGAGTAGAGTAGAGTAGAGTAGTGTAGAGTAGAGTAGTGTAGAGTAGAGTAGTGTAGAGTAGTGTAGAGTAGTGTAGAGTAGAGTAGTGTAGAGTAGAGTAGTGTAGAGTAGAGTAGTGTAGAGTAGAGTAGTGTAGAGTAGTGTAGAGTAGAGTAGTGTAGAGTAGTGTAGTGTAGAGTAGTGTAGAGTAGAGTAGTGTAGAGTAGAGTAGTGTAGAGTAGAGTAGTGTAGAGTAGAGTAGTGTAGAGTAGAGTAGTGTAGAGTAGAGTAGTGTAGAGTAGAGTAGAGTAGTGTAGAGTAGTGTATAGTAGTGTAGAGTAGAGTAGTGTAGAGTAGAGTAGTGTAGAGTAGTGTAGTGTAGAGTAGTGTAGAGTAGAGTAGTGTAGAGTAGAGTAGTGTAGAGTAGAGTAGTGTAGAGTAGAGTAGTGTAGAGTAGTGTAGAGTAGAGTAGAGTAGAGTAGTGTAGAGTAGTGTAGTGTAGAGTAGAGTAGTGTAGAGTAGAGTAGTGTAGAGTAGAGTAGTGTAGAGTAGTGTAGTGTAGTGTAGAGTAGAGTAGAGTAGTGTAGTGTAGAGTAGAGTAGTGTAGAGTAGTGTAGTGTAGAGTAGAGTAGTGTAGAGTAGAGTAGTGTAGAGTAGAGTAGTGTAGTGTAGAGTAGAGTAGTGTAGTGTAGTGTAGAGTAGAGTAGAGTAGTGTAGTGTAGAGTAGTGTAGAGTAGAGTAGAGTAGAGTAGAGTAGTGTAGAGTAGTGTAGACTAGAGTAGACTAGAGTAGAGTAGTGTAGAGTAGAGTAGTGTAGAGTAGAGTAGTGTAGTGTAGAGTAGTGTAGAGTAGAGTAGTGTAGAGTAGTGTAGTGTAGAGTAGAGTAGTGTAGAGTAGAGTAGTGTAGTGTAGAGTAGTGTAGAGTAGTGTAGTGTAGAGTAGAGTAGTGTAGAGTAGAGTAGTGTAGAGTAGAGTAGAGTAGTGTAGAGTAGAGTAGTGTAGAGTAGAGTAGTGTAGTGTAGAGTAGAGTAGTGTAGAGTAGAGTAGTGTAGAGTAGAGTAGTGTAGAGTAGAGTAGTGTAGAGTAGTGTAGAGTAGTGTAGAGTAGAGTAGTGTAGAGTAGTGTAGAGTAGAGTAGTGTAGTGTAGAGTAGTGTAGAGTAGTGTAGAGTAGTGTAGTGTAGAGTAGAGTAGTGTAGAGTAGTGTAGAGTAGTGTAGAGTAGTGTAGAGTAGTGTAGAGTAGAGTAGTGTAGAGTAGTGTAGTGTAGAGTAGTGTAGAGTAGTGTAGAGTAGAGTAGTGTAGAGTAGACTAGAGTAGAGTAGTGTAGTGTAGAGTAGTGTAGAGTAGTGTAGAGTAGTGTAGAGTAGTGTAGTGTAGAGTAGTGTAGAGTAGTGTAGAGTAGAGTAGTGTAGAGTAGAGTAGTGTAGAGTAGTGTAGAGTAGTGTAGACTAGAGTAGACTAGAGTAGAGTAGTGTAGTGTAGTGTAGTGTAGTGTAGAGTAGTGTAGAGTAGTGTAGAGTAGTGTAGAGTAGTGTAGACTAGAGTAGAGTAGAGTAGTGTAGAGTAGTGTAGAGTAGTGTAGACTAGAGTAGAGTAGAGTAGTGTAGAGTAGTGTAGAGTAGTGTAGTGTAGAGTAGAGTAGAGTAGTGTAGTGTAGAGTAGTGTAGACTAGAGTAGAGTAGACTAGAGTAGAGTAGTGTAGAGTAGTGTAGACTAGAGTAGAGTAGAGTAGTGTAGAGTAGTGTAGAGTAGTGTAGTGTAGAGTAGTGTAGAGTAGTGTAGTGTAGTGTAGAGTAGTGTAGAGTAGTGTAGAGTAGTGTAGAGTAGAGTAGTGTAGAGTAGAGTAGTGTAGAGTAGTGTAGTGTAGTGTAGAGTAGTGTAGAGTAGTGTAGTGTAGTGTAGAGTAGTGTAGAGTAGTGTAGTGTAGAGTAGAGTAGAGTAGTGTAGAGTAGTGTAGAGTAGTGTAGAGTAGTGTAGAGTAGTGTAGTGTAGAGTGGTGTAGACTAGAGTAGAGTAGTGTAGAGTAGTGTAGACTAGAGTAGAGTAGTGTAGAGTAGTGTAGAGTAGAGTAGTGTAGAGTAGTGTAGAGTAGTGTAGAGTAGTGTAGTGTAGAGTAGTGTAGTGTAGTGTAGAGTAGTGTAGAGTAGTGTAGAGTAGTGTAGAGTAGTGTAGTGTAGAGTAGTGTAGTGTAGTGTAGAGTAGTGTAGAGTAGTGTAGAGTAGTGTAGAGTAGAGTAGTGTAGTGTAGAGTAGTGTAGACTAGAGTAGAGTAGTGTAGAGTAGTGTAGACTATAGTAGAGTAGTGTAGAGTAGTGTAGAGTAGTGTAGTGTAGAGTAGTGTAGAGTAGTGTAGTGTAGAGTAGTGTAGACTAGAGTAGAGTAGTGTAGAGTAGTGTAGACTAGAGTAGAGTAGTGTAGAGTAGTGTAGAGTAGAGTAGTGTAGAGTAGTGTAGACTAGAGTAGAGTAGAGTAGAGTAGTGTAGAGTAGTGTAGTGTAGAGTAGTGTAGAGTAGTGTAGAGTAGTGTAGAGTAGAGTAGTGTAGAGTAGAGTAGTGTAGAGTAGTGTAGTGTAGTGTAGAGTAGTGTAGAGTAGTGTAGAGTAGTGTAGAGTAGTGTAGTGTAATGTAGAGTAGAGTAGAGTAGTGTAGAGTAGAGTAGTGTAGTGTAATGTAGAGTAGTGTAGAGTAGAGTAGTGTAGTGTAATGTAGAGTAGTGTAGAGTAGTGTAGAGTAGAGTAGTGTAGAGTAGAGTAGAGTAGTGTAGTGTAGAGTAGAGTAGTGTAGAGTAGTGTAGAGTAGTGTAGAGTAGAGTAGAGTAGTGTAGAGTAGTGTAGTGTAGTGTAGAGTAGAGTAGAGTAGTGTAGTGTAGAGTAGTGTAGAGTAGTGTAGAGTAGAGTAGAGTAGTGTAGAGTAGTGTAGTGTAGAGTAGTGTAGTGTAGAGTAGTGTAGAGTAGTGTAGAGTAGAGTAGAGTAGTGTAGTGTAGAGTAGTGTAGAGTAGTGTAGAGTAGAGTAGAGTAGTGTAGTGTAGAGTAGTGTAGAGTAGTGTAGAGTAGAGTAGTGTAGTGTAATGTAGAGTAGTGTAGAGTAGTGTAGAGTAGAGTAGTGTAGAGTAGAGTAGTGTAGAGTAGTGTAGTGTAGTGTAGAGTAGTGTAGTGTAGTGTAGTGTAGTGTAGTGTAGTGTAGTGTAGAGTAGTGTAGTGTAGTGTAGAGTAGTGTAGAGTAGAGTAGAGTAGAGTAGTGTAGAGTAGTGTAGAGTAGTGTAGTGTAGAGTAGTGTAGTGTAGTGTAGAGTAGTGTAGAGTAGTGTAGAGTAGTGTAGTGTAGTGTAGAGTAGTGTAGAGTAGAGTAGAGTAGAGTAGTGTAGAGTAGTGTAGAGTAGTGTAGTGTAGTGTAGTGTAGAGTAGTGTAGTGTAGTGTAGAGTAGTGTAGAGTAGTGTAGAGTAGTGTAGTGTAGTGTAGAGTAGTGTAGTGTAGTGTAGTGTAGAGTAGTGTAGTGTAGAGTAGTGTAGTGTAGTGTAGAGTAGTGTAGAGTAGAGTAGTGTAGAGTAGTGTAGTGTAGTGTAGAGTAGTGTAGAGTAGAGTAGTGTAGAGTAGTGTAGTGTAGTGTAGAGTAGTGTAGAGTAGAGTAGTGTAGAGTAGAGTAGTGTAGAGTAGTGTAGTGTAGTGTAGAGTAGTGTAGTGTAGAGTAGTGTAGAGTAGAGTAGTGTAGAGTAGAGTAGTGTAGTGTAGAGTAGTGTAGAGTAGTGTAGAGTAGTGTAGTGTAGTGTAGAGTAGTGTAGAGTAGAGTAGTGTAGACTAGAGTAGTGTGGTGTAGTGTAATGTAGTTAGGGTGGGGAGGCCAGAGACAGGCAGGCTGTGCTGCTGTACATGTTTGAACAGATTCTTAACAACAACATGTTCCAAACAGAGAGAAAAAGAGAGGGCAGAGGGAGGACAGAGAGGGGGAGAGAGAGATAAAGGGTAAAAGGGTGGAGATAGATTGAGAGGGGAGGAGAGAGAGAGAAAGATGGTGGAAGGGAGGACAGAGAGAGGGAGAGAGATTGTGAGGGTAGAGAGATAGGGAGCGAGAAATTGAGAGGGGAGAGGGGGAGAGAGATAGGGTAGAGGGGAGGAGAGAGAGGGAGTGAGATTGAGAGGGGAGAGGGATGGGGTAGACGGGAGGAGAGAGAGGTAAATGTTGAAACTGCTGTTGAAGACCTGGGGTTGTGTCTGAAAGCTGATGACTCAGCCAGCCAGTAAATCAGTCCTCAAACAAGAGATCCCTCCCTCACTTCAACACTTCTACTTCCTTCTACTGCCCACCTCACCCTGTCATCTGAAACCATCAGGGTGGGGTCACTAGGGCTGGGCTGTATACCGGTATTGACGCAGGGACCGGTTTGGGTTTTTACTGTACCTTCTATACCAGTATTTGAATGTTTGGTTTGTGATACGCCATGGGTAATGTCAATTTGTATAGTTTACTTCGCTACTTAAGTCATCTCTCTCTGCTCTTTCTCTCCGTGCCACTTTCCACGCAGACCTAGCCACGCCCCCTGTCACTCAAGGAGCGCATTTGACGTTCCTCAACCACGTGACACGGTGTTCAGTCTGCACGGTCAATGCAGCACATACAACAATGTTGATGATAACGATTCTGTTTTCACTATGCTTCTTAATATAAATCTACTAGCATTCTATAATAACACTATTAGCTTATGTTTCTAGCATCAGCAAACAACTAGTTTGTCTTTTCTTAGCTTGTTGCCCTAAATCTTGTGAGACGCTAATTGTTAGCCGTTAATGCTAATAGCTAGCTAGCTAATAAATGTACTGAGTCAGAGCAAACGTAGCTAGCTAACACAGCTTGATAATACCAGTGATGGTATAGACCTAAATCAGCATGTTTGTGCAACACTCTTCTTAACCAAAGAGGAATATGCAAAGCAAGACTACGTTAGCTACATGAAGTAGCTAAGAGAAAAGATGCAATGAAGCCAAAACTTTAATGGTCCCCTAGGAAACACTTATCAACACTTGAGTTCCTACCATGTCACAATAACTCCTCCCTGGCATTTAATTTGTTGTCATCGCAAACACTGTATTCAAAATGCCCACTATTATATTCTACCTATAGAATTAGAGTAGTCATTCTATTTCCATGATTCCAACAGTGTTGCTCTAAATCACAAGTCATATTGCAATTGCAACATTTGGTTAAAAAATCTATATTTTATTTTAACTAGGCAAGTCAGTTAAGAACTAATTATAATTTACAATGACGGCCTAGGAACAACAGGTTTTACCTGGTTAACTCCGAGATTCGATCTAGCAACCTTTTGGTTACTGGCCCAACGCTCTAACCACTAGGCTACCCCCAAATAAATCCTAGATTATTTGAGCAGCCCTATGTGACAGTGTGGACATGATCTCAATTGAACAGTGGTGTAAAGTACTTAAGTAAAAAATACTTTAAAGTACTACTTATTAAGTAAAAATACTTTAAAGTACTACTTATTAAGTAAAAAATACTTTAAAGTACTACTTATTAAGTAAAAATACTTTAAAGTACAAATACTTTAAAGTACAAATACTTTAAAGTACTACTTATTAAGTAAAAATACTTTAAAGTACTACTTATTAAGTAAAAATACTTTAAAGTACTACTTATTAAGTAAAAAATACTTTAAAGTACTACTTATTAAGTAAAAAATACTTTAAAGTACAAATACTTTAAAGTACTACTTATTAAGTAAAAATACTTTAAAGTACTACTAATTAAGTAAAAATACTTTAAAGTACTACTTATTAAGTAAAGATACTCATAAAGAACCCTGGGATCACTCACTCACACACACAGTTTTTTTGCTACCAGTACTTTACTATTTAAAAAATAATAATTTTGACTGTTTTTACTTCACTACATTCCTAAAGAATATACTATACTTTTTACTCCATACATTTTCCCTGACTCCTAAAAGTACTCATTACGTTTTGAATGCTTTTAGCAGGACAGGAAAATGGTCAAATTCACACACTTATCAAGAGAACATCCCTGGTCAACCTTACTGCCTCTGATCTGGTGGACTCACTACTGTTTGTAAATTATGTCTGAGTGTTGGAGTGTGCCCCTGGCTATCCGTAGATTACAAATAATAATAATAAATGGATCCATCTGGTTCGCTTAATATAAGGAATTTGAAATTATTTATACTTTTGATATTTAAGTACATTTTATCAATTACATTTTACTTTTGAAACTTACGGATATTTAAAACCAGATACTTTTAGACTTTTACTCAAGTAGTATTTTACTGGGTTACTTTCACTTTTACTTGAGTAATTTTCTATTAAACATATCTTGACTTTCACTCAAGTCTGACAATTCAATACTTTTTCTACCACTGTAATTGAGTGCAGGAAATGCAGAAATGATTTTTTTTAAAGTGCTGAAATTTGTTTTGGTTGAATTGAACAGTATAAAACAATGAGAATGGAGGAAGACTCATTGAAATCACTCACGACTCATAAAACACCCTGGGATCACTCACGACTCATAAAAAACCCCAGGATCACTCACGACTCATAAAACACCCCGGGATCACTCACTACTCATAAAACACCCCGGGATCACTCACTGCTCATAAAGCACCCTGGGATCACTCACAACTCAAAAAACACCCCGGGATCACTCACTACTTATAAAGCACCCTGGGATCACTCACTACTCATAAAACACCCCGGGATCACTCACGACTCATAAAGCACCCTGGGATCACTCACGACTCATAAAACACCCTGGGATCACTCACTACTTATAAAGCACCCTGGGATCACTCACTACTCATAAAGCACCCTGGGATCACTACTCATAAACCACCCTGGGATCACTCACTACTCATAAAGCACCCTGGGATCACTCACTACTCATAAAACACCCCGGGATCACTCACTACTCATAAAGCACCCTGGGATCACTCACTACTCATAAAGCACCCTGGGATCACTCACTACTCATAAAGCACCCTGGGATCACTCACTACTCATAAAGCACCCTGGGATCACTCACTACTCATAAAACACCCTGGGATCACTCACTACTCATAAACCACCCTGGGATCACTCACTACTCATAAACCACCCCGGGATCACTCACTACTCATAAAGCACCCTGGGATCACTCACTACTCATAAACCACCCTGGGATCACTCACTACTCATAAACCACCCTGGGATCACTCACTACTCATAAAGCACCCTGGGATCACTCACTACTCATAAACCACCCCGGGATCACTCACTACTTATAAAGCAAAAGTAGAACTTTAACTATTCAAAACCAAAAACACAGTCAAATACTGTCATACCGTCAATTTAAAAAATATATATATCTATATATATTTTGGCCATATCGCCCAGCCCTAGGAGTCAAAAACAATAAGATGACATTCATTAGAGAGGAGAGAAACAGAATGCACACACACACACACACACACACACACACACACACACACACACACATGCACACCCTAACTAACCCTGAATGGCTACTTCCTCAGTGACCTTAACTAACCCTGAATGGCTGCTCCCTCAGTGACCCTAACTAACCCTGAATGGCTGCTTCCTCAGTGACCCTAACGAACCCTGAATGGCTTCTTCCTCAGTGACCCTAACGAACCCTGAATGGCTGCTTCCTCAGTGACCCTAACTAACCCTGAATGGCTGCTTCCTCAGTGACCCTAACTAACCCTGAATGGCTGCTTCCTCAGTGACCTTAACTAACCCTGCATGGCTGCTTCCTCAGTGACCTTAACTAACCCTGAATGGCTGCTTCCTCAGTGACCCTAACTAACCCTGAATGGCTGCTTCCTCAGTGACCTTAACTAACCCTGCATGGCTGCTTCCTCAGTGACCCTAACTAACCCTGAATGGCTGCTTCCTCAGTGACCCTAACTAACCCTGAATGGCTGCTTCCTCAGTGACCTTAACTAACCCTGAATGGATGCTTCCTCAGTGACCCTAACTAACCCTGCATGGCTGCTTCCTCAGTGACCTTAACTAACCCTGAATGGCTGCTTCCTCAGTGACCCTAACTAACCCTGCATGGCTGCTTCCTCAGTGACCCTAACTAACCCTGAATGGCTGCTTCCTCAGTGACCCTAACTAACCCTGAATGGCTGCTTCCTCAGTGACCCTAACTAACCCTGAATGGCTGCTTCCTCAGTGACCCTAACTAACCCTGCATGGCTGCTTCCTCAGTGACCTTAACTAACCCTGAATGGCTGCTTCCTCAGTGACCCTAACTAACCCTGAATGGCTGCTTCCTCAGTGACCCTAACTAACCCTGAATGGCTGCTTCCTCAGTGACCCTAACTAACCCTGAATGGCTGCTTCCTCAGTGACCCTAACTAACCCTGAATGGCTGCTTCCTCAGTGACCCTAACTAACCCTGAATGGCTGCTTCCTCAGTGACCTTAACTAACCCTGCATGGCTGCTTCCTCAGTGACCCTAACTAACCCTGCATGGCTGCTTCCTCAGTGACCTTAACTAACCCTGCATGGCTGCTTCCTCAGTGACCCTAACTAACCCTGCATGGCTGCTTCCTCAGTGACCTTAACTAACCCTGAATGCCTGCTCCCTCAGTGACCCTAACTAACCCTGAATGGCTGACTCATTTACATTTAAGGAACAGGAACCATATAGTGATGATAATGATAGACCTAACTGTGTTCTGGCAGATGGAAAGGCTTTCCCAAAAAACATTCTCTATTAAATGTTAACTACAAAGCCTACCTGGTATCAGGATATCATTAGTATTTTTTACCAATCCAGTGGTGATATATTTATCAAACTCTGCCATTACATTTGTGTGCTAAAGAAACACAGCTAACCAAACAAGTCACTTCCTGGTGCACACTTGGATTAAAGGGTACTACTAGGGTACACTAGAGGTCTTCTCGGATCCCAAAATTGAGATCCCAAACTAATTAGATCCTGACCAGATCCGGTGGTGGGGGGGATCAATATCCGATCAGATTTGGATTCGAGGTGTACCAGATCCAACCCAGAACATGTCTGAGTTGAGAGAGAGAATCGGATCCAAATTTGGGGTCAGGTCTGTATCTGACCCAAATGGATCCGAAAGATTGCTGATTTTGATTTGAAATGTGCATTTTCTGTTGTATCTAACATAAGTGATTTGTGGTCTTAGTATTTTCATAATGACATCCATATAGTTAGATAGAGAACATTATGAAGTCTTCAGAAATGTTTTCATTATATTCTGTTGACCAAATATTTGAGAAGGATGATAATCGAGTGCCAGACAGAGAACAGTGAATAGTTCCGTCTATGACAACACTATAATAGGATGATAATCGAGTGCCAGACAGAGAACAGTGAATAGTTCCGTCTATGACAACACTATAATAGGATGATAATCGAGTGCCAGACAGAGAACAGTGAATAGTTCCGTCTATGACAACACTATAATAGGATGATAATCGAGTGCCAGACAGAGAACAGTGAATAGTTCCGTCTATGACAACACTATAATAGAATGATAATCGAGTGCCAGACAGAGAACAGTGAATAGTTCCGTCTACGACAACACTATAATAGGATGATAATCGAGTGCCAGACAGAGAACAGTGAATAGTTCCGTCTACGACAACACTATAATAGGATGATAATCGAGTGCCAGACAGAGAACAGTGAATAGTTCCGTCTACGACAACACTATAATTAGACGTTTAATATTTTGAGGATTTTAGAGATCTGTTCATTGTGTTTCTCTTTAAGCGCATTTTGTTAGATTTAGAGATTATAATTTTTATGTGGTGATTTCAGGATGGTAAATAGTCAGCGAGTGCTGTATGTTAGACAGTGTTAAACGTATATTTTCTATTAGTCAAGTCTAACTCATTATAATAGCCTAATATTTTTTGTTCTAAATGAAATGTAGATATATCCTTTAGGTCAACAGAAATTAGCCTATACATCTTGAGATTGGTTTTGGATGTGGATTGACAGACAAGTCATCCACACAACGGTTGTGTAGGCCTACCGTCCAGATTGTTAATGAAAGATTCCTAATTGAAGAGAGAAATTGTCCTGATATTGTTTATACCTATCCATGCCTTACACAATCAATATTTCGTCACCCTTTCGGAATTAGGCTACAATGTTTCTGCAGATAAACCTACGGATATATCAGACTACGGCACAGGCAGACACACACAACATGAGCAGGTTAACTTTGGTCAAAAAAATGTTTGGCCATTCATTAAAGACGATCAGAAAGAATGTGTCGGTAACTGCAGTATAACTTATTTATTTTTGAACGAAAGCCATGAAACTAGCGTATGAATGAGTCACTTGGCCCGAGTCATTCAACATTAGTTAATAAACTGTTGTTTTTAAAATATAGAAAATACACAAATAAAATAGCAAAATAGGCTAACTAAATAGTCCAAGTCTAAACAAATATAAACGAAATACCTTAAATAAAGTAGTACGTTGAATAAATAAATATAAATAATAAATAAAACAATGACATGAAATAGTTCAGATCTTGAACCTTTTCCCCATCCGTACCCCGCGAGCATAAATGAGGTCCATAGAGACGATTTGACTGGTAGTTGTTTCACCCTGCACACTCTTTCATTCAGTTTCTTCTTCATATCCGGTTAGAACGATTCAATGTTCCAGAAACTCATTTTAAAATAGCCTATCATTATTTTCTACTACGTCGTCCTCCTCTCGCGCAACAAGTAGGCCTATAGCCCATTTCACCCGCAGTGACGGTTTTCATAAAGCAAATATACTGTTTTGTCATCAAATTATATTGACACATTTGTTTTGACGAAAGGGTCACCCTGACAATCACTTTCGTGTATAAAATGTAAATGTGAGCAATTTGCGTGTAAATTAAGGAACTAAACTCTTCAAATACAATTTCGTATCCGGTCGGTATTTCACACATTTTCACACAGATCCGAGGCCCGTTGCCACCGACCGTGATACGGTCTGGGAGGGTAAACTACAACATCCGGGTTAGATCTCAGGTAGGTTAGGGTAGATCCGTGAAGACCTCCAATACACCCCAAAATGATATATATATATATTTTTCACAGACATCCAAAAAGTGGCCTTCTGATGTGGTTTAATTAAGCATTGTTGTCTACTTAGAAACCCCATGTTGTTGTTTTGAGAAAGAAAGTGTGATTTTGGGAGCAGAAACCGGAAGAAAAAAGAACAGGAAAACAGAAACTATTGAAAAAGAAAACGGAGAAAACGGAATTTGGGAATAACTATTCTGCTCCACAAACACACACACTAGTGGTGCGCGGGTTACCTCATAACCCGCAGTCCCCGTGGTTATATCCGCGGGGTAGATGAGTTTACGGTCATTAAATATTGTTTGGCCGAAGGATGGGTTGAATAAAGAGAAACACAATAGCTTTAAAAAAAAATCCATTAATGTATAATTATTGTGCAATTTATATAGGCTACATTGAGGTTTTTGTTTCATTATATTCGTGTTTCTGGTATTACAGCATACGCCTAAACGTTAGGCTGTACGCCTGCCAAATGGTCAACACATCCAATCAGACCAAAAATGATTTTGAGAACGGGCAGAAAAAGTTAACATCAATCCACCGAGGCAAAAAAAAAAAAGACATTAGCGGAATTTCATTCAATAGGACAAAAAACTGCAAAGGAAGAGTTGAAAATAAGTAGAATGGAGGGACAGAGAGGTAATGTTTGGTGAAAAGGTAAGAAGGGACGATGCCAGCTATGTTGTGTTTGATTGTGAGGCTCTATACAAATTCGACAGTCACAAGACGGGACTTCAAATAGGCCTAATATGGGATGTCAAGGGATCTATAGTCTGCTGTTTAGATGGGTTAAATGGAAACTGAAATCTGGACATTGACTAACCAGAATAACCTACTGTTGTTTTTTTTTGTGAACTCCAAAGTCCTCTGATAATAGTAGTCCCGTGCGAATCGACAACCATGTGTTTTGAGAGAAATGTCTTGAGTTTGACAGGTGCTGCTCGCTGTTTGAGCCAGATAACCAAAACTGATTCGATAAATTGAACGAAGTTCTGCTCATTGCCTATATATTGAGGGTCTACATGTTCACCGTGAATGCTTTTGTTTATTCGTTTTTTTTTTTGCGAATGAATTGAACATCGCCAAATGTATAATTTAAAAAAGATATTGCGCCAATTTAATGCAACCCTCGCTGTTAACAGATGGCAAAGCAACAGCACACAACTGACGTCAACGTTCGGAACAAGTTCACTTTCTCATCCATGGCCTTAAAATGCATCTCAAGTGCAAGTTAATTGTTTAGCTGACACCTGAAGGCTGAGGGGCATTTATGACGTACTGCGGATCGCCAAAAAATATCCTAATGATTATCATCACACTTCAATTCAGATATTATGGCGACACTACACCAAAAGATGGTTTGGTATGGTTTAGAAACTTCTGAACCAAGCTCGAGTTATCAGCGTAGCCTGTTATCTTCAGGACAGGCTGAAATATCTTCACACCCACACAGAAAAACAACTCCAGGCTTCCGTAATAACTGTCAATTTATACACATTTAAATATATATATATATATATATATATATATATATAGGGAAGTACAGGGGGCAGTTTGGAGGGAAAAAAACTTTACCCGTTCGAATCGTCCTCTGTAATAACGGACATTCTGAGGTAATAAGTGCATAACCAAAGTTCTTCAGTAATACTAGTCCCGTGCGAATAAGGCTATAGCCTTTATTAATTAATAATAACTCCTGCAAAATGAAGTATTTATTGCAGTAAAATTATACACTAAAATGTAGGCTAAATTTGGACATGGGAACAGGAATGGAGAAATATGATTTATTTGTTTTTACGTATCTTGGAGAGAATGCAATGGGCAGTTAGATACGATCTGTAGAGGTGCCGTCTTCATCATAAAAACATAATGAAAGCAGATAGTACTTCAACCACATAAAATATGCATCGAACCTGAACTGAAATGTTATCAGAAAAACACATTTATGACATAATTCTGTTGAGCAATGGTTTGTTTCGTCTTCTAGGACAACATATAGTGACAGAAGAGAAGTTGCATGTTGACTAACAAATAGCCTTCCAAAATGTGGAAAATTATATGCAGAAACATTTCTAAATGAGGCAAAACAAAATCCTGGGCACCCTGTCAAAAAAAAAATCGTTCTGTATCAGGCTGCATCACATCTGGCCGTGATTGGGAGTCCCATAGGGCTGCGCACAATTGGCCCAGCGTCATCCGGGTTTGTCCGGGGTAGGCCGTCATTCTAAATAAGAATTAATTCTTAACTGACATGCCTAGTTAAATAAAAATGTATTAAATAAATAAAAATGTAACTGTAGCCTGTAGTGCATTTGCGGGTTAGGGTTGGGTGCGGTTCTCAGATTGGGTGCGGCTATTTGCAATTGCCGGTGAACAAACAGCAGAACTAACCCTGACATGAACATCATGGTGTTACCACCAGTCATCACTTCAGGAGTGAAAACGTTTTTGTTCTGTAAAGTTGGTACACCAAGCACAACAGTAGATACAACACTCAGAGAACAGCACAACACTGAGAAAAAGACAGAGGCACACAAAGAGAGAGAGAGAGAAAGAGAGAGAGAAAGGGAGAGAGAGTGAAAGAGAGAGAGGGAGAGAGAGTGAGAGAGAGTGAGAGTGTGAAAGTGTGTGAGAGAGAGAGAGAGAGAGAGAGATAATTTAAAAAGAGAGAGAGAGAGAGATAATTGAAAGAGAGAGAGAGAGAGAGAGAGAGAGAGAGAGGATTGAATTAAGGTTAAGTTACCAGTATGTCCATCATGGCTTGACAGCTCTTGGCAGCCTATTGGTCTTCTAATCCTCAGCGATGTTAACAGCCTCGGAACATGCATGTCATCCCCTCTTTGGACCTCTCCTTCACACACACACACACGCACGCACGCACACACACACACACACACACACACACACACACACACACACACACACACACACACACACGTAAACAGAGGAAGAGAGAGAAAAAGGAACACGTGGATAAGTGGATAAGAGGGATGTTTATACTGCATATAACTGTCTTATAAACAGCCATGTTTGTACTGCATATAACTGTCTTATAAACAGCCATGTTTATAAGGGGTTTGGGTTAGAGATTTAGAGGGTTGGGTTAGAGGGTTAGAGGGTTGGGTTAGAGGGTTGGAGGGTTGGGTTAGAGGGTTGTAGGGTTGGGTTAGAGGGTTAGAGGGTTGGGTTAGAGGGTTGGAGGGTTGGGTTAGAGGGTTGGGATAGAGGGTTTAGGGGGTTGGGTTAGAGGGTTAGGGGGTTGGGTTAGAGGGTTAGGGGGTTGGGTTAGAGGGTTAGGGGGTTGGGTTATAGGGTTAGGGGGTTGGGTTAGAGGGTTGGGTTAGAGGGTTGGGGGTTGGGCTAGAGGGTTAGGGGGTTGGGTTAGAGGGTTAGGGGGTTGGGTTAGAGGTTTGGGTTAGAGGGTTGGGTTAGAGGGTTAGAGGGTTGGGTTAGAGGGTTGGATGGTTGGGTTAGAGGGTTAGGGGGTTGGGTTAGAGGGTTGGGTTAGAGGGTTGGATGGTTGGGTTAGAGGGTTTAGAGGGTTGGAGGGTTGGGTTAGGGGGTTGGGTTAGAGGGTTGGGGGGTTGGGTTAGAGGGTTTGGTTAGAGGGTTGGAGGGTTGGGTTAGAGGGTTAGAGGTTTGGGTTAGAGGGTTAGGGGGTTGGGTTAGAGGGTTAGGGGGTTGGGTTAGAGGGTTAGAGGGTTGGGTTAGAGGGTTGGGTTAGAGGGTTGGATGGATGGGTTAGAGGGCTGAGTTAGAGGGCTGAGTTAGAGGGTTGGGTTAGAGGGTTGGGTTAGAGGGTTGGGCTAGGGGGTTGGGGGGTTGGGTTAGAGGGTTGGGTTGGGGGATTGGGTTAGAGGGTTGGGTTAGAAGGTTGGGGGGTTGGGTTAGAGGGTTAGGTTAGAGGGTTGGGTTAGAGGTTGGGTTAGAGGGTTGGATGGTTGGGTTAGAGGGTTGGGTTAGAGGGTTGGATGGTTGGCTTAGAGGGTTAGGGGATTGGGTTAGAGGGTTAGGGGGTTGGGCTAGAGGGATGGGTTAGAGGGTTGGAGGGTTGGGTTAGATGGTTGGGCTAGGGGGTTGGGGGGTTGGGTTAGAGGGTTGGGGGGTTGGGTTAGAGGGTTGGGTTAGAAGGTTGGGGGGTTGGGTTAGAGGGTTAGGTTAGAGGGTTGGGTTAGAGGGTTGGATGGTTGGGTTAGAGGGTTGGGTTAGAGGGTTGGATGGTTGGGTTAGAGGGTTAGGGGATTGGGTTAGAGGGTTAGGTGGTTGGGCTAGAGGGATGGGTTAGAGGGTTGGAGGGTTGGGTTAGAGGGTTGGGCTAGAGGGTTGGGGGGTTGGGTTAGAGGGTTAGAGGGTTGGGTTAGAGGGTTGGGCTAGAGGGTTGGGCTAGAAGGTTGGGTTAGAGGGTTGGGCTAGAGGGTTGGGTTAGAGGGTTGGGTTAGAGGGTTGGGTTAGAGGGTTGGAGTAATTGAGTAAGACCTTTAAACAGGTCAACATTCACAAGGCTGCGGGGAGGATGTGTACTGCGAGCATGCGCTGACCAACTGGCAAGTGTCTTCACTGACATTTTTAACCTGTCCCTGTCTGAGTCTGTAATACCAACATAGTCCCTGTGCCCAAGAACACAAAGGTAACCTGCCTAAATGACTACCGACCCGTAGCACTCACGTCTGTAGCCATGAAGTGCTTTGAAAGGCTGGCCATGGCTCACATTAACAGCATCATCCCAGAAACCCTAGACCCACTCCAATTTGCATACCGCCCCAACAGATCCACAGTTGACGTAATCTCACCCCACACTGCCCTTTCCCACCTGGACAAAAGGAAGACCTATGTGAGAATGCTGTTCATTGACTACAGCTCAGGGTTCAACACCATGGTGACCTCAAAGCTCATCACTAAGCTAAGGACCCTGGGACTAAACACCTTCCTCTGCAACTGGATCCTGGACTTCCTGACTGGCTGGCCCCCAGGTGTTTACTCGTGACTGCACGGCCAGGCACGACTCCAACACCATCATTGAGTTTTCCGACAACAGTGGTAGGCCTGATCACCGACAACGATGAGTCAGCCTATAAGGAGGTCAGAGACCTGGCCGTGTGGTGCCAGGACAACAACCTCTCCCTCAACGTGATCAAGACAAAATAGATGATTGTGGACTACGGAAAAAAGGAGGACCGACCATGCCCCCTGTCTCATCGACGGGGCAGTAGTAGAGCAGGTTGAGAGCTTCAAGTTCCTTGGTGTCCATTAGGAAAATGTGGCGCTGGACATATGACCGGTAGCATTTTAAGTTAACGACCGTTAAAAAAAAAAAAAACATTTACCGGACCCATATGGATAGAGTGCATGACCTGATTAGGGTCGTCCACCCACGTTGCTCCGAATGTCAGAAAATCACATTTAGATATGACGGTAATTCATCTGAACGTAACATGTAACTCGAGGATGCAAACGGCGTGCGGTCCTTCTTACCGAATTCTTATGCGCACTTTGACGATGTTAGATTGAAATAGGCTATTTAAACGTGGCAGTCAATCTACTATCCCCCATAGTACACACGTTGACCTATTCTATTGGTAGGCTTGTCGTTCTGTACGAGAAAGAAATAGCCTATCCCAAACAAGACTCTGGTACAGTTGTGGGAAGATAGATCCCCCCCCCAGTCATACAACCAGAAGCCTAGGCAACAGAAACAAAAAAACAACTTTAAAAGCAATCAGGCTGATGCAACAGATCAGAACGTCTAGATTTAAAATGTCGATAAAGTATTATTTCCTCACAAGTACAGCAATGCACACAAGGCAGTAGGCGACATATGAACGCTCGTTCCACAATACAATTATCGAGAAACTACTGTTGTAAAAAGCGCACTCAAATACAATGCAATACAATTCATGTGACAGACAAGAGGCGAAACCATGGCTGGGCCAGGCCGGGCAGAGACCCTGCCATGTTTAACACCGTTACACACAAACTGGATAACAAATTAACTAAATGACTTGTATTTGTTGTTTGTATTGTCTCCGGACTAATCAGAAATGTTAAAAAAATAAAACAAATAAAAATGCAGTAGGATGTTCCAGGAATCTAATTGGTTATATGGTACCACATTTCAGCGGTGTATTTGATCTGCGCATGTGCCAGCACCAGCCGAGGGAGCCTCCTTTTTAGCGCGAGTGAAGGGAGTTGGGAACAACTTCATGGATGTGTTTTAGAAGTAGTTTTCACATACAATATTTATATGTCCGAAGTCTGACTCAAGTATGCTTCCTCCAAAAAAATAAAATGGTCGCTGTGGTAGAACGTTTATTTAGATGTTCTACATTTATCAGAATAACATCAGGTAACCTGATTTCAGATGCTGTAAACAGTTACTCGTGTCGTCGTCCATGGAAACAGGATTATACGGGAAATCGTTCTTCCTGCAAAGCATGAAAACGTTTTTAATCAAACGATTGTATTAATCTGACTATTTAAACCACAATAAATCGCATTACTGTGTACATGTAATCGTACTCAATGTGAACTACCCACTACGATATTAAACTATGCATGGTGATTTCATGCCTGCCTTGGTAGGCCAGGTTTGTCAATTTAAAGTGAGCTATTGTTTTCATACCCGCCGTTGTATTACAGTATGTATATATTTTTACGCCCGAATGCCTCCAGTAGAGTTTCCTTATTCAAAGTGAGCTATTCATGTAAATACCGCCATACCGTTTAATATACAGGCCTAAAGAGTTCGTATGTGGCTGTTTTCATATGGCAAAAAAAAAGTGTGCACTTTTGGACTTAATGAAAACACTTTCATGACTTCCTATTCTTCCTTGTTTCTTTGCGCCCTAAACTGTTTGCGCACATTCCAATTCAGTCCAGAGCAAGGTGTCCGTCCGGCCGATGCGCTGACCAATCCACCCAAAGCCTCCTTTGAGTGTGAGTGTGTTCGATCCGATCTTTATGTGTGTTTCGATCCGATCTTTATGTGTGTTCGATCCGATCCCGTTTATGCCACGAGGTTGGACTGTCGGGACTGAACACTTCATCCATTATCCGTATCTTGTGACTGTATCATTTTTCAAAATTGTATCAATTTTATTGTCTGCTGCTGAAGAATCTCTCTCTCTCTCTCTCTGACTATGTAGGTGATAGACATGCGCACTTGCACTGCCTATTTGACAATAATAACGGCTTGTTTGTCAAGGGAGATTTGTTGTGTTTTTTGAGGTCACATTTATCCTTTGTTATGTGTTAATTTATGCAATATGATTGCACACATTTTCACTTAATATGTCGGGCAGTGGTGTAGTGGAGGTTATACCCACTGTGTTTAGTATACTGACTTGTTAATCCCCACCGATGCATAACACAGTGGTGTAGTGGAGGTATACGCCGTATCAATTATGTAGTGCATATAGAGAAATTATGTACAAAGTAGCCTACAAAACACAAATCACGTGAAATATTTGGCAATATGGGTTTGAAAAGTGCGAGTATGAAACCATAGCAAAGGGCCTATATTATTCAGCCCCACCGTAGGTAATGCAGCTTGGCCGGGGCTGGCTGTGCGCGAGAAAGTAGGATCAAATAATGTATCACCGGACAGCTCCGCACTCCGCTCAGTTCCCTGACATCTGATATTCGCAAAGACAACAGTATATTTATACACGTCTCATGAATTCCACAGTTTAGCCTAAAAAAAAAATAAAGTGTTTTATTGTCACATACACCGGATAGGTGCTGTGAAATATGTTGCTCTACCAGGTCAGCCACGGTAGTGCAGCACGCACGCGGTTAATTAGGGTTAAAAGTGCTTTGGTCAAGGACCCTTCGATGGAGTTTGACGGCTCGGGTATTCAAACCAGTGACCTTTCGGCTATTGACCCAAAGTTCTAATCGCTCGGCTACCTGCCGCCCAGAAGAGCTTTAGGGACAGGTTATGAGTGGCTATGAGGGACAGGCGATCATCATTCCCCCTGTAGACGACTAGCCTAGGCCTACATAAGTCATGTGGCAAAGACTACAGCCTAGGAAAGTTATACATGAATAGTACTATTAGGGTAGAAATACGGTATGTGGACACCATGGTGTATGGAATATAACGTAGGCACAATGCAGAGAATGAATCAGTAGCGACTAGTGTCCAAGCCTTCAGCTGCTGTGGAGTGTAGCAACTCCTTGAGTATCCCGTTCACATGTTAACGCACCACAACACCACAACTAGCATAGGATGCTAATATGACTAGGATTGTGCCTTTAGCTTCTGGACAATGAAAGAAAGTTGAAAACCAATAGGACATGTATGAAATGGCTTGCTAGTTAGCGGGGTGTGGGCGCTAAATAGCGTTTCAATCAGTGACGTCACTCGCTCTGAGACTTGAAGTAGTTGTTTCCCTTTGCTCAGCAAGGGTCGCGGCTTTTGTCGAGCAATAGGTAACTGATGCTTCGTGAGTGTCAGTTGTTGATGTGTGCAGAGGGTTTCTGGTTCGAGCCCAGGTAAGGGGCGAAAGCAAAACTGTTACACAAGGTAAGACATGCCTCATAATGAAGTAAAGCATTCAGGTTTAAATAAATTAAGTATTTGTTTTCAAAAGGCAAAACTGTCTCCAGCTCGTTGCAAAGTGATGTGTGACACGCTGAAAAAACTGCCTAACGTTCCCTATGTGCAGTTGAATGGCGAATGGGAAGCAAACTTCAATTACCAGTTGAGAAATAAAAATAGTAGTCCTTTTTTAAAATCGTGGCCATCAAAACAGTTTTTAACATGCGATTGAATCTAGAAGAGTAATGACGCAATGATTGGGCTTCTAAAAATCCCGTTTCGCTTTCAGCAGCAACGAATGAGCTGTTTGAGAAGCTGTAGCAGCAACTCTCGTACGAAGTCTGACAGTTTTCTGCTCACAGGCTCCGTATAATGTCAGCTGAGCACGTGTGATAAACATGATGACTAACAAAAATAAACACGCGTCAATTTAATTCCACTGAATTATGCAAATTATCCTATAGATTGATAATGCATAACGGTCATTAGGTATTTCCATCAATGAATATGTAAAAAAGCATTATCTTCATAAATGGGATTTTTTTCTTCTTATCACATTCAACTTGTCAACTATAGTTTTCATTTAAAAAATAATAATTCTAAGCTAGAGTCCTACACCGGGTCGGTTGACCCATCAAAAAATATCAGCTGGTGGGTGGAATGAAAAAAATGATTCTAACCCGCGGGTCGGTTCGCAGTCGGAAATGTTTTAAAATCAAGGTAATATTTTTTTTTTTTTTTTGACTTTTTACAAACACAGGAGCTTGTTGTGTTGAATTGTGGTGCAAATAACATTATCAGTAACTATCAGTTTTTTTTGCGGTGTACTTTTTTTGTGTCCAGTGACTAATGTATTGTTATCTGTGTATGAGGAGTAATAATAATGACGGTTTTATGCCCTGCTATTGTTTTAATTTGGATTTTATTTTTGTACCACAAAAATGTGATTTAATCAAAGGCCAATGTTTACTTTTTTTTAAATTGGGGCAGTCTATTATAAATCAGTCTGGCAGTACTTTTGACAGTATTTCAATCTTCATTGATTATGTTACTTTTCTCCCAGTCTGATTTAGTGCCTGGTTTTGTCCACTCTGTTCTAATGAGTGTTGTGCGCCTTGTGGGTAATTCAGAGGGAAACACAGTCTTTATCATTCAGTGATGGGGGTCATAATATTTTATAGTTCACACAGTTCAAAAAGATAAGAGGCACATTTGTAGGAAGAAAACAGAATCTGCTTTGTTTAATACAACCGTATCTAGAGGCTACCTGAGGTTACTGACGTAATCCTGGTTATTTCAATCAACCCCATATATAAAAAAATAAAAAAATTGTAGTTGAGATTTTCTCCCCTGACTTCATTTTCAAAATCAGGTGACCCCTCACGGGGTCGGGACCCCTAGTTTGGGAAACAGTGCATTCGGCTACGAGGTGTCACCTGAATAGCTGATCACAGACTCCTTTTTCCACTTAAAATTAACTAGGCAACTTTTCAGTTCGCTAGTCAGATAAAAAAAATAGCTGAGCCTTCCTTCCGCTAGAATGAACAATATGCATCTTCTAGCGATATATTGATAGGAGGACAGGCGTTTGTCAGTCACAAAGTGAGCGATGACAGGGGGAAACACTGCTGGTTTGACAGTCTGCTGTCTGTCCTGCCTCTCGCTTCCCTGGGTGTGTGTAGTGTGCGCGTGTTGTGTGTGTGTGTGTGTGTTGTGGTTGCAGTTGAATTTCTTTACACGGCGGGAGAGAGCATGAATTTCATACGTCTCATAAATGTGAGTGAATTTATACGTCCCATATAAATGTGGTAACGATCAAAAGTCAAAATCCACTTGGCTTATTGTTTTCTGGCATATTCCGTTTTTTTTATTTCGTGTGCAAGGACCAACATTAACGATGTCGGACCAGAGGATCCAGTATAACATGTGTCGGGCCAGAGGATCCAGTATAACATGCGTCGGGCCAGAGGATACAGTATAACATGTGTCGGGCCAGAGGATACAGTATAACATGTGTCGGGCCAGAGGATCCAGTATAACATGCGTCGGGCCAGAGGATCCACAATAACATGCGTCGGGCCAGTGGATCCAGTATAACATGTGTCGCGCCAGAGGATTCAGTATAACATGCGTCGGGCCAGAGGATCCAGTATAACTTGTGTCGGGCCAGAGGATCCAGCATTAACATGTGTTGTGCCAGTGGATCCAATATAACGTGTGTTAGGCCAGAGGATCAGTATAACATGTGTTGGGCCAGAGGATCCAGTATAACATACGTAAGGCCAGAGGATCCAGTATAACATGTGTCAGGCCAGTGGATCTTGTATGGTATTTTCAAAGACATTGCTATATGTCTACTGATTCAATCAAAGTGTTGGCAATGGACTAGTCAACTGCTGCTTTGTTTGTGTAGCAAAGCCCATGTTAAACACCTGCTTCCGTCTTCAATCATACCTGTATTACAGATAGCTGAGAAAATGCCCCTTTTAAAGGAAACTTGAAGCCTGTGGAAGTCAGCAGACTCTTACAGGATTCTTTTAAAGGCCCCGGTGCAGTCAGAATTATTGATATCATCTTGTACAACAGCTGACTACCCGACGTTAATAGGTTGTTATTTCCTGATAGTCGCTGGCCCGGCCCGGGTGAGCCTGGCTGGCTACTTCATGTTCCTATGGATAACACTGGCTATGGGAGCACTGAGGCAGACATAGCCTAGGCTACCAGCCACCTCTACACTCTAACCACTAGGCTACCAGCCACCTCTACACTCTAACCACTAGGCTACCAGCCACCTCTACACTCTAACCACTAGGCTACCTGCCGCCCCTACACTCTAACCACTAGGCTACCGGCCGCCCCTACACTCTAACCACTAGGCTACCTGCCACCCCTACACTCTAACCACTAGGCTACCTGCCTCGTCTACACTCTAACCACTAGGCTACCTGTCACCTCTACACTCTAACCACTAGGCTACCGGCCGCCCCTACACTCTAACCACTAGGCTACCTGCCGCCCCTACACTCTAACCACTAGGCTACCTGCCACCTCTACACTCTAACCACTAGGCTACCTGCCACCTCTACACTCTAACCACTAGGCTACCTGCCACCTCTACACTCTAACCACTAGGCTACCTGCCACCTCTACACTCTAACCACTAGGCTACCTGCCACCTCTACACTCTAATCACTAGGCTACCTGCCGCCTTTACACTCTAACCACTAGGCTACCTGCCACCTCTACACTCTAACCACTAGGCTACCTGCCGCCTCCACTCTCTAACCACTAGGCTACCGGCCGCCCCTACACTCTAACCACTAGGCTACCTGCCACCTCTACACTCTAACCACTAGGATACCTGCCTCCTCTACACTCTAACCACTAGGCTACCTGACACCTCTACACTCTAACCACTAGGCTACCTGCCGCCCCCACACTCTAACCACTAGACTACCTGCCACCTCTACACTCTAACCACTAGGCTACCTGCCACCTCTACACTCTAACCACTAGTCTACCTTGCCACCCCAAGAACCGTCCATTACTATTGGTGTCGTGCTGAAACATTCCTAATTTGGTCTCTTCCGCCACGTGACATTACATTGTCAAGTTCATGTTCCTTGACTCCTAGCTCACGCGAAAATGGCTAACGTAACAGGAGAAATACGAAGAAAGGTTATGATGCGGGGAACACCATTGTAGAAACAGGTGTTGCATAGGGGAAATAAATCCCCAGCTTGGAAGGATTTTGGAGTCATTGTGGACAAGGCAAACAACAACCCGGTAGAATGGATACACAGCCTGCAAAAAATGCAAGCAGGTATCTGTTTACAATAATTCCGTTAATTATTGCATTAATTCAGGCTTTCGTTCATTTAAACCGTACGCAGACCATATCAAGTTTGAATCTGTGCGGCTGGTAGTTTGTGATTTGAATGTAACGCGTTGCATTGTGAAAATAAGCCTATAGTTCTTCATTCCATTTGACCATTTAGCAGACATTATTATCCAGAGTTACTTACAGTAACAATTAGGGTTCAGTGCCTGGCTCAAGGGCTCAAGGGCTCTTTGACATCTTTTTTATTTAGTCGGTTCGGGGATTTTAACCAGGAACCTTTCAGTTAGTGAAATGGTCCACCCACACAGACAGTGTGGTGAAGAAGGCGCAACAGCGCCTCTTTAACCTCAGGAGGCTGAAGAAATTTGGCTTGTCACCTAAAACCCTCACAAACTTTTACATGTGCACAATTGAGAGCATCCTGTTGGGCTGTATCGCCGTCTGGTACGGCGAACTGCACCGGCCACAACCGCAGCACTCTCCAGAGGGTGGTGCGGTCTGCACAGCGCATCACCGGTGGTAAACTACCTGCCTTCCAGGACATCGACAGCACCCTTCCTTCACAGGAAGGCCAAAAAGATCATCAAGGACAACAACCACTCAAACCACTGCCTGTTCACCCTGTTACCATCCAGAAGGCGAGGTCTGAACAGGTAAATCGAAGCTGGGACCGAGAGACTAAAAAACAGCTTCTATCTCAAGGTGGAATTGTTAGATTACTTGTTAGATATTGCTGCACTGTCAGAACTAGAAGCACAAGAACTTCGCTACACATGCAATAACATCTGCTAACCATGTGTACTTGTATGTGACCAATAACATTTTATGTGATTTGATTTACTGGCCCAACCCTCTTAACCCACTAGGCTACTTGCCAACCAATTCATGGCATGGCTTAACTTAATCCAACAAAGTCATGCAGACAAATCAATTCACTTTAAAAAAATGCTGGGTTATTGAAGCTGGGTGCTGGGTTATTGAAGCTGGGTTATTAAAGCTGGGTGCTGGGTTATTGAAGTTGGGTGCTGGGGTATTGAAGCTGGGTGCTGGGTTATTGAAGCTGGGTTATTGAAGCTGGGTTATGAAGCTGGGGTATCGAAGCTGGGTGTTGGGTTATTGAAGCTGGGTGCTGGGTTATTGAAGCTGGGTTATTGAAGCTGGGTTATTGAAGCTGGGTTATTGAAGCTGGGTGTTGGGTTATTGAAGCTGGGTGCTGGGTTATTGAAGCTGGATGCTGGGTTATTGAAGCTGGGTGCTGGGTTATTGAAGCTGGGTTATTGAAGCTGGGTGCTGGGTTATTGAAGCTGGGTGCTGGGTTATTGACGCTGGGGTATAGAAGCTGGGTTATTGAAGCTGGGTTATTGAAGCTGGGTGCTGGGGTATTGAAGCTGTTTGTTGGGTTATTGAAGCTGGTTGCTGGGTTATTGAAGCTGTGTGCTGGGTTATTGAAGCTGGGTGCTGGGTTATTGAAGCTGGGTGCTGGGTTATTGAAGCTGGGTGCTAGGTTATTGAAGCTGGGTTATTGAAGCTGGGTGCTGGGTTATTGAAGCTGGGGGCTGGGTTATTGAAGCTGGGTTATTGAAGCTGGGTGCTGGGTTATTGAAGCTGGGTAATTGAAGCTGGGTGCTGGGTTATTGAAGCTGGGGTATTGAAGCTGGATTATTGAAGCTGAATTATTGAAGCTGGGTGCTGGGGTATTGAAGCTGGTTGTTGGGTTATTGAAGCTGGGTGCTGGGTTATTGAAGCTGGGTGCTGGGTTATTGAAGCTGGGTGCTGGGTTATTGAAGCTGGGTTATTGAAGCTGGGTGCTGGGTTATTGAAGCTGGGTGCTGGGTTATTGAAGCTGGGTGCTGGGTTATTGAAGCTGGGTTATTGAAGCTGGGTTATTGAAGCTGGGTTATTGAAGCTGGGTGCTGGGTTATTGAAGCTGGGTTATTGAAGCTGGGTTATTGAAGCTGGGTTATTGAAGCTGGGTTATTGAAGCTGGGTGCTGGGTTATTGAAGCTGGGTTATTGAAGCTGGGTTATTGAAGCTGGATGCTGGGTTATTGTGAAATCGTCATTCCTGTTCATCTATTCTGCTGTGTAGTTATCATATGCCAACATGCTGACTACACCGGGAAACGCGGGTGTGTCCACGTGCTCCATCGTACGCATGTTGAATTTGTCCATCCACACCAGACACGACCAGGACACGCAGGTTGAATTTGTCCATCCACACCAGACACGATCAGGACACGCAGGTTGAATTTGTCCATCCACAACAGACACGATCAGGACACGCAGGTTGAATTTGTCCATCCACACCAGACACGATCAGGACACGCAGGTTGAATTTGTCCATCCACACCAGACACGATCAGGACACGCAGGTTGAATTTGTCCATCCACATCAGACACGATCAGGACACGCATGTTAAATTTGTCCATCCACACCAGACACGATCAGGACACGCAGGTTGAATTTGTCCATCCACACCAGACACGATCAGGACACGCATGTTAAATTTGTCCATCCACACCAGACACGATCAGGACACGCATGTTGAATTTGTCCATCCACACCAGACACGATCAGGACACGCATGTTGAATTTGTCCATCCACACCAGACACGATCAGGACACGCAGGTTGAAATATCAACCATAACTCCAAACCAACTAGATTAACTTGGGGACACTGCAAAACACATATAAAACACTCATGGACATTTAGCTAGTAACTTGCTGTTGTTAGCTCATGTGTCCTGGGATATAAACATCGGTTGTTATTTTTACCTGAAATGCACAAGGTCCTTTTTTTAGTCTGGTCTTTGTAGAATATCAATCCATTTTGAGTCACACAAAATCATGTGTTCTCTACTCTCACAATAAATCCACAGATTAAATCTCTCCTAGTCTTCTTCTTCTGCTTTGGACTTTATATGGAGGTTGGCAACCAACTTTAAGGTGCATTACCACCACCAACTGGACTGGAGTGTGGACCTCAGTTCATCTTTCAATCACCCACGTGGGTATATGCTCCTAACAACCAATGAGGAGATGGGAGAGGCGGGACTTGCAGCACATCAAGCGTCACAAATAGAACCAAGTTTTATTTTAGCACCTGGCTATGCAGACGCTGGTTGAAGCGAGCGGTCAGCATGTAAGGCTGAACGGTGGTTCCAGAAGTGTATATGTTCTCTAAAAGCCAACGTAAATCCCATTGTTGGGATACAATTAGGTGTTATAATTATTATACTACCGCATGTAATAAATAACATTAATATAACAGAATGTGTCCAAGAAAAACATTAGAATTTTGCAGTATGTAATTAACAGGAATGACATTTACTCTCACGGGTGACCACTAAGAGCTAGCTGAAAGTCATTTCCCCTAATAAGCCACGCCTCCTGGAAATAACCTAAGGATTACATTTAAGAAAAGACCAAGCTGACAGGTCAACCCAGCATGAGAGTAACAAAATACCAAACTGATGGTTGAAATTAACCCATGTTTGGGTAATACCAACAACCCAACCGTCCATCTGTCCTGATGTCGGATATCGGGTAGGGCTCAGACCTGATGTGGCGTGTGCGGCTATAGATCAAAAGGACCCGTGAAGGACTCTGCTCTATGTCCCTTCTTCCCCTTTAAGAAACCGAAGAACAGGAGAGGGAGAGAGGGAAAGGGGAACCCCCCAAAAAAGAGGAATAGGGGCAGACAGATGGAGGAAGCGAGAACAGAGGAATAGAGTGGAGGAAGAGAGTCAGTCAGACTGACTGAGACAGACAGGCACCATCTCTACCCTACAGTCAGACTGACTGAGACAGACAGGCACCATCTCTACCCGACAGTCAGACTGACTGAGACAGACAGGCACCATCTCTACCCTACAGTCTGACTGAGACAGACAGGCCCCATCTCTACCCTACAGTCTGACTGAGACAGACAGGCACCATCTCTACCCTACAGTCAGACTGACTGAGACAGACAGGCACCATCTCTACCCGACAGTCAGACTGACTGAGACAGACAGGCACCATCTCTACCCTACAGTCAGACTGAGACAGACAGGCACCATCTCTACCCTACAGTCAGACTGAGACAGACAGGCACCATCTCTACCCTACAGTCAGACTGAGACAGACAGGCACCATCTCTACCCTACAGTCTGACTGAGACAGACAGGCACCATCTCTACCCTACAGTCTGACCGAGACAGACAGGCACCATCGCTACCCTACAGTCTGACTGAGACAGACAGGCACCATCTACCCTACAGTCAGACTGAGACAGACAGGCACCATCTCTACCCTACAGTCTGACTGAGACAGACAGGCACCATCTCTACCCTACAGTCTGACTGAGACAGACAGGCACCATATCTACCCTACAGTCTGACTGAGACAGACAGGCACCATCTCTACCCTATAGTCTGACTGAGACAGACAGGCACCATATCTACCCTACAGTCAGACTGAGACAGACAGGCACCATCTCTACCCTACAGTCAGACTGAGACAGACAGGCACCATCTCTACCCTACAGTCAGACTGAGACAGACAGGCACCATCTCTACCCTACAGTCAGACTGAGACAGACAGGCAGCATCTCTACCCTACAGTCTGACTGAGACAGACAGGCACCATCTCTACCCTACAGTCAGACTGAGACAGACAGGCATCATATCCACCCTACAGTCTGACTGAGACAGACAGGCACCATCTCTACCCTACAGTCAGACTGAGACAGACAGGCACCATCTCTACCCTACAGTCAGACTGAGACAGACAGGCACCATCTCTACCCTACAGTCTGACTGAGACAGACAGGCACCATCTCTACCCTACAGTCAGACAGGCACCATCTCTACCCTACAGTCTGACTGAGACAGGCAGGCACCATCTCTACCCTACAGTCTGACTGAGACAGACAGGCACCATCTCTACCCTACAGTCAGACAGGCACCATCTCTACCCTACAGTCTGACTGAGACAGGCAGGCACCATCTCTACCCTACAGTCAGACAGGCACCATCTCTACCCTACAGTCAGACAGGCACCATCTCTACCCTACAGTCAGACTGAGACAGACAGGCACCATCTCTACCCTACAGTCTGACTGAGACAGACAGGCACCATCTCTACCCTACAGTCAGACTGAGACAGACAGGCCCCATCTCTACCCTACAGTCAGACTGAGACAGACAGGCACCATCTCTACCCTACAGTCTGTCTGAGACAGACAGGCACCATCTCTACCCTACAGTCTGACTGAGACAGACAGGCACCATCTCTACCCTACAGTCAGACTGAGACAGACAGGCACCATCTCTACCCTACAGTCTGACTGAGACAGACAGGCACCATCTCTACCCTACAGTCAGACTGAGACAGACAGGCACCATCTCTACCCTACAGTCAGACTAAGACAGACAGGCACCATCTCTACCCTACAGTCACTTCAATGTTTCACTTCAGTGAAGGTGTATTTACTTATTTACTTATAGGCTTAAATACTTAGTATTTAGTACTTAGTATTTTAGTATTTTAGTACTTAGTACTTAGTAAAGGAGGGGTGAAAGTTAGCTGGGAACAGTCCAGTACGGCAAAATAAATAGTGAAAGCCTATCACAATAACTAAAACACAGATTACAAGAAAACTGTAGGCTATTACACTATCTATCATTACCGAATGTCTGTCGCATTAAAACCATGAGCGGCTGGACAAAAGGTATGGTTCAACGATAATTCTGCCAAGGCAGAGACGCGTACGGACAGCATCAATTCAGGTTTACAAGACTTGTGTAAGGCCTAATGAACGACACATCACAATCATTCTGAACACTTCCGGGGTGTTTTGTAAGTGACGTCTCTTGGATGTTGGAATTATTTCAGAGTGGAGTAGTTTAATAGTTGGATTTGTCGCTGAAGTCTGGGACACGGATTGTAGTAAGGCCTCACACCTAGCCTACAGTAATAGTAACTCCTCGCAGTAAAATTATACACCACAATGTTATAATGATGTCTCTGGAACAGGATTGGAGAAATATGATTTATTTAATTCAGCATCTTGATAGAATCTTGATAGAATGATTTGATTTGATGTGTGTTAGGAAACCTATCGTGACCTACCGCCTAAACGTTTCTTTTGCGTCATAAAAGCTGACCGTTGATTTCATATTCAAACACATCAAATATGCGATGGTGATTCATTGATCGTTCTATCGTTTGATGACATCATTTTGGTGATCAAGGTTTTATTGATTGTTCTAAACGATGGATGATGTAACGACCGAAGAGAAGCCTCACGTAAAGTGGACACCCCTTCAAATGATTCGCTGACAGGTGTATAAAATAAAGCACACAGCCATGCAATCTCCACAGACAAACATTGGCAGTAGAATGGTCTGTACTGAAGAGCTCATTGACTTTCAACGTGGCACCGACATAGGATGCCACCTTTCCAAAAAGTCAGTGTGTCATATTTTGCCCTGCTAGAGCTACCCCGGTCAACTGTAAGTGTTGTTATTGTGAGATTAAAACGTCTAGGAGAAACAACGGCTCAGCAGCGAAGTGGTAGGCCAAACAAGCTCACAGAATAGGACTGCCAAGTGCTGAAGCACGTTAAAATGGTCTGTCCCCAGATGCAACATTCACTACAAAGTTCCCATCTGCCTCTGGAAGCGACGTCAGCACAAGAACTGATCGTCGGGAGCTTCATGAAATGGGTTTCTGGAGTGATGAATCACGCTTCACCATCTGGCAGTCCGATGGACGAATCTGGGTTTGGCGGATGCCAGGAGAACGCTACCTGCCCAAATTTGTAGTGCCGACTGTAAAGTTTGGTGGAGGAGGAAAAATTGTCTGGGGCTGTTTTTCATGGTTCTGGCCCCTTAGTTCCAGTGAAGGGAAATCTTAAAGCTACAGCATACAATGACATTCTAGACGATTCTGTGCTTCCAACTTTGTGACAACAATCTGGGGAAGGCCTTTTCCTGTTTCAAAATGACAATGCCCCTGTGCACAAAGCGGGGTCCATACAGAATTGGTTTTGTCGTGATAGTTGTGGAAGAACTTGACTGGCCCATCGAACACCTTTGGGATGAATTGGTTCGCCGACTGCTAGCCAGGACTAATCGCCCCCAACATCAGTACCCAACCTCACTAATGCTCTTGTCTGGGTGAATGGAAGCAAGTCCCCGCAGCAATGTTCCAACATCTAGTGGAAAGCCTTCCCAGAAGAGTGGAGGCTGTTATAGCAGAAATGTTCCAACATCTAGTGGAAAGCCTTCCCAGAAGAGTGGAGGCTGTTATAGCAGCAATGTTCCAACATCTAGTGGAAAGCCTTCCCAGAAGAGTGGAGGCTGTTATTGCAGCAATGTTCCAACATCTAGTGGAAAGCCTTCCCAGTAGAGTGGAGGCTGTTGTAGCAGCAAAGGGGGAACCCTGTCAGTACCCTAACCCTCTGTCAGTACCCTAAACCTCTGTCTGTACACTATATCTCCGTCAGTACCCTAAACCTCTGTCAGTACCCTAAACCTCTGTCAGTACCCTATACCTCTGTCAGTACTCTATACCTCTGTCAGTACCCTAAACCTCTGTCAGTACCCTAAACCTCTGTCAGTAAACTATACCTCTGTCAGTACCCTAAACCTCTGATAGTACCCTAAACCTCTGTCAGTACACTATACCTCTGTCAGTACCCTAAACCTCTGTCAGTACCCTAAACCTCTGTCAGTTCACTATACATCTGTCAGTACCCTAAACCTCTGTCAGTACACTATACCTCTGTCAGTACCCTAATCCTCTGTCAGTACACTATACCTCTGTCAGTACCCTATACCTCTGTCAGTACACTATACCTCTATACCTCTGTCAGTACCCTATACCTCTGTCAGTACCCTATACCTCTGTCAGTACACTATACCTCTGTCAGTACCCTAAACCTCTGTCAGTACCCTATAACTCTGTCAGTACACTATACCTCTATACCTCTGTCAGTACCCTATACCTCTGTCAGTACACTATACCTCTGTCAGTACCCTATACCTCTGTCAGTACACTATACCTCTGTCAGTACCCTATACCTCTGTCAGTTCCCTAAACCTCTGTCAGTACCCTATACCTCTGTCAGTACCCTATACCTCTGTCAGTACCCTAAACCTCTGTCAGTACCCTAAACCTCTGTCAGTACACTATATCTCTGTCAGCACACTATATCTCTGTCAGTACACTATACCTCTGTCAGTACACTAAACCTCTGTCAGTACCCTATACCTCTGTCAGTACCCTAAACCTCTGTCAGTACCCTATACCTCTGTCAGTACCCTAAACCTCTATACCTCTGTCAGTACCCTAAACCTCTGTCAGTACACTATACCTCTATACCTCTGTCAGTACACTATACCTCTGTCAGTACACTATACCTCTGTCAGTACACTATACCTCTGTCAGTACCCTAAACCTCTGTCAGTACCCTAAACCTCTGTCAGTACACTATACCTCTGTCAGTACCCTAAACCTCTGTCAGTACCCTATACCTCTGATCTACACTACACCTCTGTCAGTACCCTATACCTCTGATGTACACTATACCCATGTCAGTACAGTGTACATCAGAGAGAAACAGGATATGTTGAGACAGGGCGCCCTCCTCCAGAGGAAGTATGTGACTCATTCATGTCACTCTGCAGAAAGATATCTTGCTCTGTTCTCTTATCATCAGGCCACATCCTCAGCCTCTATCTAAACCTTACTATTGTCTAGATTTGGTGCCTCTCTCTGTCTCAGTCAGACTGTAGGGTAAGAGATGGTACCTCTCTGTCTCAGTCAGACTGTAGGGTAGATATGTAGGTGCCTGTCTGTCTCAGTCAGACTGTAGGGTAGAGATGGTGCCTGTCTGTCTCAGTCTGACTGTAGGGTAGATATGTAGGTGCCTGTCTGTCTCAGTCAGACTGTAGGGTAGAGATGGTGCCTGTCTGTCTCAGACAGACTGTAGGGTAGAGATGGTGCCTGCCTGTCTCAGTCTGACTGTAGGGTAGAGATGGTGCCTGTCTGTCTCAGTCTGACTGTAGGGTAGATATGTAGGTGCCTGTCTGTCTCAGTCAGACTGTAGGGTAGAGATGGTGCCTGTCTGTCTCAGTCAGACTGTAGGGTAGATATGGTGCCTGTCTGTCTCAGTCAGACTGTAGGGTAGAGATTGTGCCTGTCTGTCTCAGTCAGACTGTAGGGTAGACATGGTGCCTGCCTGTCTCAGTCTGACTGTAGGGTAGAGATGGTGCCTGTCTGTCTCAGTCTGACTGTAGGGTAGATATGTAGGTGCCTGTCTGTCTCAGTCAGACTGTAGGGTAGAGATGGTGCCTGTCTGTCTCAGTCAGACTGTAGGGTAGATATGGTGCCTGTCTGTCTCAGTCAGACTGTAGGGTAGAGATGGTGACTGTCTGTCTCAGTCAGACTGTAGGGTATATATGTAGGTGCCTGTCTGTCTCAGTCAGACTGTTGTGTAGAGATGGTGCCTGTCTGTCTCAGTCAGACTGTAGGGTAGAGATGGTGCCTGTCTCAGTCTGACTGTAAGGTAGAGATGGTGCCTGTCTGTCTCAGTCAGACTATAGGGTAGAGATGGTGCCTGTCTGTCTCAGTCAGACTGTAGGGTAGAGATGGTGCCTGTCTGTCTCAGTCTGACTGTAGGGTAGAGATGGTGCCTGTCTGTCTCAGTCAGACTGTAGGGTAGAGATGGTGCCTGTCTGTCTCAGTCTGACTGAAGTGAGTCATTAGTGAAATTGGATTCATATTCAGTGTGGATTCCAGGACACTCCTCCTCCAGTGGACTTAAGGGCTTTCCCGGCAATAAGTATTAGGCAGAGTTGCCCAATAATTTTAAATGGAGGGCAGAGTTGCCCATTAATTTTCAAGGGGGGGCAGAGTTGCCCAATAATTTTCAATGGGGGGCAGAGTTGCCCATTAATTTTCAAAGGGGGGCAGAGTTGCCCATTAATTTTGAATAGGGGGCAGAGTTGCCCAATAATTTTCAATGGGGGGCAGAGTTGCCCATTAATTTTCAATGGGGGGCAGAGTTGCCCAATAATTTTCAATGGGGGGCAGAGTTGCCCATTCATTTTCAATGGGGGGCGTAATTGTATCCAGGCGTAGTGATCGGCAATGCTCGTGCACTCGAAAGACACTCAGCCGAGGCGGAAAAAATAGGAATCTTATTTTTTTTGGTGAACTCCGCTCTGCCCCAAGCCCTTTATCTAAACTGACTTGACCTGCCCTGAGGCTGACTGACAAGGTCAGAACAGAGAAATGGGTTATTCTCTAGTGGATCAAGCCTTCCTTCCTCCTTCTATTCTCTAGTGGATCTAGGCTTCCTTCCTCCTTCTATTCTCTAGTGGATCTAGGCTTCCTTCCTCCTTCTATTCTCTAGTGGATCTAGCCTTCCTTCCTCCTTCTATTCTCTAGTGGATCTAGGCTTCCTTCCTCCTTCTATTCTCCAGTGGATCTAGCCTTCCTTCCTTCTTCTATTCTCTAGTGGATCTAGCTTTCCTTTCTCATTCTATTCTCTAGTGGATCTAGGCTTCCTTCCTCCTTCTATTCTCTAGTGGATCTAGCTTTCCTTTCTCATTCTATTCTCTAGTGGATCTAGGCTTCCTTCCTCCTTCTATTCTCTAGTGGATCTAGCATTCCTTCCTCCTTCTATTCTCTAGTGGATCTAGCCTTCCTTCCTCCTTCTATTCTCTAGTGGATCTAGCCTTCCTTCCAACTTCTATTCTCTAGTGGATCTAGCCTTCCTTCCTCCTTCTATTCTCTAGTGGATCTAGCCACTGGACTGAGGAAACTAAACACCAGATGTATCTTGTTGCAGTAATAGTAGTCTATAGTTAAGCCTTTCACTTCCCTCACTGCCCAGGGGTCCCCTTTTGTAAGTGGAAGATACTTTCGACACCACTTAGTATCAGATAAATACTTTTTTACCGCATCCCAAATAGCACCGTATTCCCTACATAGTGCACTACCATTAACCAGAGCCCTATGGGTAGTAGTGCACTGTATAGGAAATAGTGTTCCATTTGGGCCTTTATCTACACTAGAAACGGAACATGCAACTGCAACATGTTGCTGTCCATACGAGGAAATCAGTCAATTGAAATACATTCATTAGGCCCTAATCTATGGATTTCACATGACTGGGAATACAGATACGCATCTGTTGGTCACTGATACCTTTAAAAAGGTTGGGACTTGGATTAGAAAACCAGTCAGTATCTCCTATGACCACCATTCGCCTCATGCAGCGTGACACATCTCTTTCACATAGAGTTGATCAGGCTGTTGATTGTGGCCTGTGGAATGTTGTCCCACTCCTCTTCAATGGCTGTGTGAAGTTGCTGGATATTGTCAGGAACTGGAACACGCTGTCGTACACGTTGATCCAGAGCATCCCAAACATGCTCAATGGGAGACATATCTGGTGAGTATGCAGGCCATGGAAGAACTGGGACATTTTCAGCATCCAGCAATTGTGCACAGATTGCGACATGGGGCATTACCATGCTGAGACATGAGGCGATGGCGGTGGATGAATGGCACAACGATGGGCCTCAGGATCTTGTCACGGTATCTCTGTGCATTCAAATTGCCATCGATAAAATGCAATTGTGTTCGTTGTCCGTAGCTTATACCCATAACCCCACTGCCACTTGGCACTCTGTTCACAACGGTGACATCAGCAAACCGTTCACCCACACCACGCTATACACCCTGTCTGCCATCTGCTCGGTACAGCTGAAACCAGGATTCATCCGCGAATAGCATCGAAGGTGAGCATGTTGCTCACTGAAGTCGGTTTACGACGCCGAACTGCAGTTTCTGACAGTTTCATCAGCTGTCCGGGTGGCTGGTCTCAGACGATCCTGCAGGTGAAGAAGCCTGGAGTACCTGGGATGGTGTGGTTACACGTGGTCTACAGGTGTGAGGCCGGTTGGACGTACTGCCAAATTCTGTAAAATGACGTCTGATGGTAGAGAAATTAACATTAAATTATCTGGCAACAGCTCTGGTGGACATTCCTGAATTCAGCAAGACAATTGCACGCTCCCTCAAAACTTGAGACATCTGTGGCATTGTGTTGCGTGATAAAACTGCACACTTATTGTCCCCAGCACAAGGTGCACCTGTGTAACGTCCATGCTGTTTAATCAGCTTCTTGTTATGCCCCACCTGGCAATTGGATGGATTATCTTGGCAAAGGAGAAATGCTCACTAACAGGGATGTAATTAAATGCGTTCATACAATTTTAGAGAAATAAGCTTTTTGTGCTCATCTGAGTCTATCAATTTCCCTAAAATAACCTCCATGTTCATGTCATATGTTAAATGTTAGCATATCCTCTCATGCCAGATGTTTCTGCTCCTCTCTCTCTCTCTCTCTCTCTCTGTTGCTTTTTTCTCACCAACCTACAATAGAACCTACAATAGAATCCTCGGTGAGAGAGAAATCTGTCAAAAATAACAGAAAAGGCTTTAGGTAACTCTTGACTTCTGTTATTAATCATGTGTAGCAAACTCCTGTCAGACATTTCAGTCATAAAAAAAAAAAAAACTAGAACATGTAGATGGACTTTGACTGACTTATTAAAGATGTTTTCATTGCAATCCTTGGGTTTGGTCTGATCTGTGTGCACAAAATGCAGTTCGCCCCCCCCCCCCCCCTCATATTCAGAAGCGCGTCCTCGGGAGATTGGTACGCACGAACATGTTTCAAAGCGCTTCGCCGCCACGCGACACCGGTGCCCCGCATCCGTCACCTTCCTCCGCTCCATGGGGACGCGCTTACTGGCGCCGCTCACAACAAATTCATTCAGTCGTACGTCTCGTGCATGAGTCACGAACGCGCTTTACTACACGACGAGTTTGGGAGGAAAGGTGTAGGCAGACAGTCACATATCCTCCTCATAAATGATTCACACGCGGCTAAACGAACAATATGAGGGTTAAAAGACGATTATTTCTGTTACCGGTTAAAATACTATTATTTCTGTTACCTGCAGCACAGATGTTATCTAGGCCCATCAATAGGATATCTGACAAAACAAACTTCCTAACGGACAATGATGATCTTTTCAATTTGCACTTCCTAGACCGAGATGACCGACTTGAGAATAATACATGTATTGCCTCCCCCCCCCCCCCCCCCCCCCCCCCACACACACACACACACACTACCGGTAGGCTACATATCAAACACTAAAGGACACTAACCCATAAGAATAACTACCGATATGTAGCCTACAAGTTTGGCTAGGTTGAGAAGAGCATCACGATTTTAGCGTAGAACAAAATCACAAAACCTCACTCTCTCGTAGCCTATTACATTGCGTGAGGAGAACTGACAGATGTCACGCAACAAAATGTACGAAATTGGACAAACGTGACAAATACAAAAACCCGTTTGCACTATACCCCCGTGGGATTCCTTCTTCCGCTCCTGTGGGGTTTACATATATAGTAAACCAGCAACCAAGGAAACATCCAACTTGGCTGCTCAAATGATCTGCTTTTCAATATTACTGTTAGCAGGCTGTGCACATGTTTACGCTCGACATAAAGAAGACACATACATCATATCAGTGGTACCGAGAGAGAGAGAAATCATAGCCGAGCAAAATTGAACAGACTGACATCTCCATATTGTATATTGTACTAATATGGATCCAGAGCAGAGCAGACCGTTCTACTAACAGAAATGAAGCAGTGAAACAAGCGACAGAAAAAATAAGCGTCAGTAGCAGTATTTCCCTACCTAACCTCTCTTCCTCAGCCAGTTTCGAATGAGAAGCACAGTGGCTATTGTATCGAAAGACATATCGTTACTCTATTTCCAGGACAGAAGTATTCCGTGTTGTCGAAAACATGATCCAAATACTAAATGTTGTTTTACAGGTTTTTTTGGGGGGTGGGGGGGAAACGGGGGGGTACCGTTACAGTTTCTTCAAGACATCCCTTTTCTCTTCAGCAGTAGCCTAGGAATCACGGACCTTTTTTTTTTCAAAATGGGAAAAACCCACCATTGACTGGCAAACTCAAAAACAATTTACTTGACATGGCTATTATTTAATAATACTTACAATTTTTTGCATTAAAATGATCAGGTGGACGGTATCCGTTTCGTTTTCGGAGGCACATCCGTTTCTTTTAATGTGTTTTATATATATATATTAAAGCATATATATATATAGATAGATATATATATATGTATATGTGTAAAAAAAAAAATCCTGTATATATTCGCTGTTGCCGTATTCCAGCGCGAGCTGGGCTCGACACCCTTACCGACGCGAACGGAGGCTGCACGGCGCATGCGTGGAGCCGTACGGCGCTCCTTACACAGACAGACAGAGATGTTCACCAAGGAACGGATCTTCCTCAAGTATAGCTGGCATTTGTTATAAACCTGAACTTCTTTATGTGCCACTGTTAAGTCATAACAATTAAAGCATTCAGGAAGATAATTGACTGAGGTCAACTAACATATTGTAGCGATTGATTGAGTACATAATCATCTTCGTCAATGTCCCCATTAGCATCCTCTTTTTTCCCTCCTCATCTTCATCAACAGGTAAACTAAAATTGCAACAAAAATAACATTGAAATGACATACTACTACTACTAATAATAATACTCATTATCATCATGATATTGTTTGTTTACATAAGGTAACCCCAGGAGTAGCTCTTATAACCTAGAGACTATAACAGTGACGGTAACTTTGCCTTTTTAGTTTTTAAATGACCTGCTATGATTTGATTATTTATTCCTCACTTAACCTCATTGATTATTTTTTTTAAACTACTTAATTCAAAGAAACTGTTGTTTCACACTCACACAACTTTAACAACAAGTTATCTCTCTTCACACAATACAATTCATATAAGTCACTTCCTGTACAATACTTCAAATCGTGGTAGGTTACTTCCACCACAACACAATTCACATAAGTCACTTCCTGTTCCATACTTCCAGTCGTGGTAGGCTCCTTCCACCGGGCCACTGCTGATAAACGTTAAATTACGTAAGGAACATACCATGCTCTGCCTGTGTTACTGTCGTGGTTCTGTCCAGCGAGCGGCGCCAGACACCAACAATAGCCGAATGAAGATATGGTTACGACCGCTGGCGAGTCAAAATATCTCTATGCCCATTATATTTGGTCTGGTTTGTCGGAGAACATTTGCATACCAATAAAATGTAAATAAACTACCAAAAATTATCTTGAAAGAATATCTTGATCATTTTCAGACTAGGTGGCCCAAACACTAGGCCTGTGGGCATGTGGAATTAGAAAATAGATTCATTAAATTATTGATAAGGATTTGGCGCACTGAATGACGCTAAATAGTTGCTGGGATTCGAATAGTAGTTCTATCATATTCAAAACGAACGTTTCCTCTTTTTTTTTTAAATCAGTCACGTTTTTATATCATGAGATCTGCTGTTTGTCCACATGGTGTCAGTAAAGCTCTCTGAGATGGGAAGTGTCACCTAACCATTGTCTGCTCATTCATGCTGCAACCAAATACCACTCCCTACATGGGCATCCTTTGATGAATCCATAAAGAACTCAAAGTGACAACCTCATTCCATGATGCTTATTTCAACGTCCTGTCTTGTAGGCTGTAGATAACCTATTATGTGTTGTTTGAAAGGATTGGAACATGTTGGGATAACATATGTTGCAATTTATCTGACCGAAACTAATTTTAAGTTCTATGGAATGGCATGGGAAAATAGATATTTATTTTTAATTTCTGACTGAATTCAGACACAGCCATGCACACACATGCACTGACACTGACACTGACGCACACACACACACACACACACACACACACACACACACACACACACACACACACACACACACACACACACACACACACACACACAAATCGTAGGGGATGCCTGATGTTTTACGGGCTTCTAACCAATTGTGCTATTTTCAGGGTTTATTATTTGTAACTTATTTTGTACATAATGTTTCTGTCACTGTCTCTGTTGACCGAAAAGAGCTTCTTGATATCAGAACAACGATTACTCACCTCGAACTGGACCGAGATTTTTTCTTTAACGAGTCGGACACAAAGTATTTACTGCTGATACCGGACCAGGCCCAAATCACCGTCATTAGCATTAAGAAGAGACGGCGATACAGCGAACGCACATCCGGCTGCCATGTGAGAATTATTTTGGTGACCCTCCTCTACCATCTGTCCTATTTGTCAGTGAACGTGAAATCATTGGATAATAAACTGGATAAGCTCCGTTTGAGACGATCCTACCAACGTAACATAAAAAACGGTAATATCTTATGTTTCAAGGTCGTGGCTGAACGACGAGATGGATAATATACAGTTGACTGGGTTTTCCGTGCATCGGTAGGACAGAACAGCTTCTGTTCGGTAAGACAATGGGTGGTGGTTTGTGTCTATTTGTCAATAATGGCTGGTGCGTGAAATCTAATATTAAAGAAGTCTCAAGGTTTTGCTCGTCTGAGGTAGAGTATCTCACGATAACTGTAGACCATACTACTTACCAAAACAATTTTTATCTCTATTTTACGCAGCTATTTACCACCACAAACCAATACTAAGACCACACTCAACGAACTGTATAACGCCATAGGCAAACAGGAACATGCTCATCCAGAGGTGGTGTCTCCTAGTGGCCGGGGACTTTAATGCAGGAAAACTTGAATCCGTTTTACCTCATTTCTACCGGCATGTCACATGTGCAACCAGAGGGAAAAAAAACTCTAGACCATCTTTACTCCACACACAGAGATGCATACAAAGCTCTCCCTCACCCCCCATTTGGCAAATCTGACCATAATTATATCCTCCTGATTCTTGCTTACAAGAAAAAACTAAAGCAGGAAGTACCGATGACACGCTCAATACGGAAGTGGTCAGATGAAGCAGATGCTAAGCTACAGAACTATTTTGCTAGCACAGACTGAAATATGTTCCGGGATTCATCCGATGGCATTGAGGAGTTTACCACATCAGTCACCGGCTTCCTCAATAAGTGCATCTATGATGTTGTTCCCACAGTGACCGTACGTACATACCCCAACCAGAAGCCATAGATTACAGGCAACATTCTCACTGAGCTAATAGGTAGAGCTGCCGGTTTCAAGGTGCAGGAATCTAACCCGGACGCTTATAAGAAATACTGCTATGCCCTCCGACGAACCATCAATACAGGACTAAGATCGAATCGTACTACACCGGCTCTGACGCTCGTCAGATGTGGCAGGGCTTGCAAACTATTACAGATTACAAAGGGAAGCCCAGCAGTGAGCTTCATAAATATTTTCTGAACTCTTATTTTTCTTAAAACTGCATTGTTGGTTAAGGGCTTGTAAGTCAGCATTTCACAGTATACCTGTTGTATTCGGCGCGACAAATACAATGTTTGATTTTGATTTCACAACACATTTTTTTAAAATTTTATTTCAAGTTATAAAAAACTAAATGACTATGAAGTGCTTTGAGAGGCTGGTTAAGGGTCACGTAACCTCTACCTTGACCCAATTCGCAAATCGCCCCAACAGATCCATGGATGACGTAATTGCATTATCCCACCCGGGGAAAAAAAATACCTATGTAAGAATACTATTCATTGACTACAGCACAGCCTTCAACACCATAGTGCCCAAGCTCATCACTGTGGACCTCATGTGGTGGTGGTAGGCAGCAACACCTACGGCTCACTGATCTTCAACACAGGGGTCCCTCAGGGCGTGCGTGTTTAGTCCTCTTATGTATTCCCTGTTCACCCATGACTGCGTAGCCACACATGTCTCCAACTCAACCATCAAGTTGGCTGAAGACCCCATAGAGGTAGGCCTGATTACTAACAACGATGAGACAGCCTGCAGGGAGGAGGTGAGATCCCTGGTGGAGAGGGGCCAGGAAAATAACCTCTCCCTCAACGTCAACAAAATGAAGGAGCAGATCGTGGACTACAGGAGACAGCAGAGAGAGAATGCCCCCATCCACATCGACCAGGGTCAAAGTGGAGATGGTCAACAGCTGAAATGGTCCATTCACACAAACATCAGTAGGCTGAAGAAATTTGGCTTGGCACCTAAAACCCTCATGAACTCCTGGAGATACACCATTGAGAGCATCCTGTCGTACAGATTTAGACAGGGTGTATCACCTGTATCGCCTGGTATAGCAACTGCACCGCCCGTAACTTCAGGGTTCTCCAGAGGGTAGTGCGGCTGCCCAACGCATCACCGGGGAAACATTTCCTGTACCCTACAGTACCCGGTGACACAGGAAAGCCAAGAAGATCATCAAGGACCTCAGCCACCTGAGCCACGGCCTGTTCACCCCCGCTACCAGCCAGAAGACGAGGTCAGTACAGGTGGCATCAAAGCAGGGACCGAGAGACAGAGAAATAGCCAAGGCTGATCAGAATGTTAAATAGCCATCACTTGCCGGCCTCCACCCATTACCTTGCCCTGAACCTTGGTCACTGTTTCTCGCCGGCTACCACCCGGTTACTCAACCCTGCACCTTAGAGACGGCTGCCCTAATAAAGCCGTTGAACACGGGTCACTTTAATAATGTTTACATATTTTATATATTATTATATTGTTTCATCCACTTTATACTGTATTCTAGTCATTGATCATCTGGGTTTATGTGTGCATAGTTATTATTATTGCTAGATATTACTGCATTGTTGGAGCTAGAAACATAAGCATTTTGCTACATCTGCGATAACATCTGCAAATATGCGACCAATAAACTTTGATTTAATTTGATTTTAGAAATGTAAGACTGTGTTACTCCTGGGTCTGCTTCCAGAGCTTTCAGAGCTTCCAGAGCTTCCAGAGATTCCAGAGCTTCCAGAGCTTCCAGAGCTTCCAGAGATTCCAGAGCTTCCAGAGCTTCCAGAGCTTTCAGAGCTTCCAGAGCTTCCAGAGCTTTCAGAGCTTCCAGAGCTTCCAGAGCTTCCAGAGCTTCCAGAGCTTCCAGAGCTTCCAGAGCCAATCAACCTGTTATTCACTACTACCTCCGATTGAGCTATATGATGTCTCCATCACACATGCACTTCACACACACACGCACACACACATACACCTCGCACGCATGCACCACACACGCATGCACACGCGCACGTACACACATGCACACACACACACACACACACACGCATGCACACATACAACTCACACACACACACACACACACACACACACACACACACACACACACACACACACACACACACACACACACACACACACACACATACACCTCACACACACATGCACGCACACACACACCTCACGCACGCACACACACCTCACACACACGCACACGCACACACACCTCATGCACACAGACACACACACACGCACACCCAAACATACACACGCCGGGCGATCCAATCAGAACTTTTCATCACCCCGTGTACTCCACCCCACCATACATCCGCCCGGAGATCAATGACTTCCTGTTGATTCTGGGCTCCCCCCGAGTCTGCAACCATCAGAGATAACCAAACAGTCACACACACACACAAACACACACAAACACACAATCACACATACCCTCCCCCACGCACACACACAAATACGCACAAACACACCAGCCAATGTGTCACTGTGTCAGACACAGGTGTCCGGTAGATACACATGTCAGAGTAACCAGGCAAACAGTCCCAGGGTTAATCAATTCACCTCAATTCACTCGCGATGCAATTTCAGGACTTAGTGCGTGTTTGTGTGTCTGTGTGTGTGTCTGTGTGTGTGTGTGTCTGTGTGTGTGTGTCGGTGTGTCTATGTCTGTCTCTCTGTGTGTCTGTCTCTCTGTTTGTCTGTGTGTCTGTGTGTGTGTGTCTGTCTCTCTGTGTGTCTGTCTCTCTGTGTGTCTGTGTGTGTGTCTGTGTGTGTGTCTGTGTGTGTGTCTGTGAGTGTGTGTCTGTGTGTTCGTCTGTCTCTCTGTGTGTCTGTCTCTCTGTGTTTCTGTCTCTCTGTGTGTCTGTGTGTGTGTGTGTCTGTGTGTGTGTCTGTCTCTCTGTGTGTCTGTGTGTGTGTCTGTGTGTGTGTCTGTCTCTCTGTGTATCTGTCTCTCTGTGTGTCTGTCTCTCTGTGTGTCTGTGTGTCTGTGTCTGTGTGTCTGTCTCTCTGTGTGTCTGTCTCTCTGTGTGTCTGTGTGTCTTTCTCTCTGTGTGTCTGTCTCTCTGCGTGTAAAGGAGGAGTATTTACTGTCGGAGCTCGAAACACCAGCAGGAACACCAGCAGAAACACCAGCAGAAACACCAGCAGAAACACCAGCAGAAAGACCAGCAGGAACACCAGCAGAAACACCAGCAGAAACACCAGCAGGAACACCAGCAGCAACACCAGCAGAAACACCAGCAGGAACACCAGCAGGAACACCAGCAGAAACACCAGCATGTCTCTACACCTGCAGTAACATCTGCTAAACACGTGTTAGTCACACTAAACATGTGACTAAAACTATTTGATTTGATTTGATTAGTACTAAAGGGGTCGGCGGTTAGAGAGGTGCACCCGTAGCTGGAGGGGGCAAGGAGCGTTACCCCTATTTGGGCTACCCCTAATGCGTTACCCCTAATACTACTAATGTTACTACTATACTACTAATGTTATTACTGTACTATACTAATGTTATTACTGTACTATACTATTGTTACTACTATACTACCAGTGTTACTACTGTACTATACTAATGTCATTACTATACTAATAATGTTTTTACTGTTCTGGGACACTCACACACAAATACACACATACGCATGCACACGCACACACACAAGCACGCACACACACGCGCACATACACACGCACACATGAGAACACCTGGTTGTGGTAGGATCCAAGGGCCTTAGAGCCGAGGAGACTGGGAGGCTGGGAGGAGGCTGGCAGGAGGCTGAGAGGAGACAGGGAGGAGGCTGAGAGGAGGCAAGGAGGAGGCAGGGAGGAGGGTGAGAGAAGGGTGGGAGAAGGCAGGAAGGAGGCTGAGAGGAGGCAGGGAGGAGGCAGGAAGGAGGCAGGGAAGAGGGTGGGAGGAGGCAGGAAGGGTTCAGGGAGGAGGCAGAATGGAGGCTGGGGGGAGGCTGGGAAAAGGCTGGGAGGAGGCAGGAAGGAGGCAGGGAGGAGGCAGGAAGGGTGCAGGGAGGAGGCAGGAAGGAGGCAGGGAGGAGGCAGGGAGGAGGCAGGAAGGGTGCAGGGAAGAGGCAGGAAGGAGGCAGGGAGGAGGCAGGGAGGAGGCTGGGAGGAGGCAGGGAGGCTGGGGAAGGTGTAAAGCTGGGAGGATGGAAGAGTCTCTACAGTACTGTGTAGCATTAGCATGAGCAGCAGAGGTGCAAACTCATATCAACAATGTGGCCAGCCTCAACTCCTCAGTTTCGCTCTACTGCTGGGCCCTCTGAAGTGAGCATTCATATTTAAACACCTCCGTTCTCTCCCCACCTGCCTGCCTACACACACACACACACACACACACACACACGCCTCTTTCTGTCTCCATACACAACATGTTACGCAACACCCCTCATCTTCACTCCTCGTTACTATCCCTCTTTCTGTATTCCAAGAAAAATGTGGTGAATCATGTCTTTGTGGCTTTGCTGTTATTACTGTACTATACTAATGGTACTACTGAACTATACTAACGTTATTACTATACTACTAATGGTATTACTGTACTATACCAATGTTACTACTGAACTATATTAATGCCTTTACTATACTATACTAATGTTACTACTGTACTATATTAATGCCTTTACTATACTATACTAATGTTACTACTGTACTATACTAATGTTATTACTGAACTATACTAATGTTATTACTGTACTATACTAATGTTATTACTGTACTATACTAATGTTATTACTGTACTATACTAATGTCATTACTATACTACTAATGTTATTACTGTACTATACTAATGTTATTACTGTACTACTAATGTTATTACTGTACTATACTAATGTTATTACTGTACTATACTAATGTTATTACTGCACTACTAATGTCATTACTGTACTATACTAATGTTATTACTGTACTATACTAATGTTATTACTGTACTACTAATGTTATTACTGTACTATACTAATGTTATTACTGTACTATACTAATGTTATTACTATACTACTAATGTTATTACTGTACTATACTAATGTCATTACTATACTACTAATGTTATTACTGTACTATATTAATGCATTTACTATACTATACTAATGTTACTACTGTACTATACTAATGTTATTACTGTACTATACTAATGTTATTACTATACTAATAATGTTATTACTGTACTATACTAATGTTATTACTGTACTATACTAATGTTATTACTGTACTATACTAATGTTATTACTATACTACTAATGTTATTACTGTACTATACTGATGTTACTACTATACTACCAGTGTTACTACTGTACTATACTAATGTTATTACTGTACTACTAATGTTATTACTGTACTATACTAATGTTATTACTGTACTATACTAATGTTATTACTATACTACTAATGTTATTACTGTACTATACTAATGTTATTACTGTACTAGACTAATGGTATTACTGTACTATACTAATGTTATTACTGTGCTATACTAATGTTACTACTGAACTATACTAATGTTACTACTGAACTATACTAATGCCTTTACTGTACTATACTAATGTTACTACTGAACTATACTAATGCCTTTACTGAACTATACTAATGTTACTACTGAACTATGCTAATGTTATTACTGTACTATACTAATGTCATTACTATACTACTAATGATTTTACTGTACTATACTAATGTTATTACTGAACTATACTAATGTTATTACTGTACTATACTAATGTAATTACTATACTACTAATGTTATTACTGTACTATACTAATGTTATTGCTGAACTATACTAATGTTATTACTGTACTATACTAATGGCATTACTATACTACTAATGTTATTACTGTACTATACTAATGTTATTACTGTACTATACTAATGTTATTACTGAACTATGCTAATGGCATTACTGTACTATACTAATGTCATTACTATACTACTAATGTTATTACTGTACTATACTAATGTTATTACTGTACTATACTAATGTTATTACTATACTATACTAATGTAATTACTATACTACTAATGTTATTACTGTACTATATTAATGTTATTACTATACTATACTAATGTTATTACTATACTATACTAATGTTATTACTGTACTATACTAATGTTATTACTATACTATACTACTGTCATTGCTATACTACTAATGTTACTACTATACTACTAATGTTATTACTATACTACTACTGTTATTACTGTACTATACTAATGTTACTACTGAACTATACTAATGCCTTTACTGTACTATACTAATGTTACTACTGTACTATACTAATGTTATTACTGTACTATACTAATGTTATTACTGTACTATACTAATGTCTTTACTGTACTATACTAATGTTATTACTGTACTATACTAATGGTACTACTGAACTATACTAATGTTACTACTGTACTATACTAATGCTGTGTAAGAGAATACAACTGTTTTAAGTGATGGCATTAAGGAGAAGGGCAACACTGGGCCTGCAGTCATGCATAAGGTTCTTCGAGTTGCACTAGGAAGCAGGGAAGCACAGCACAGTGATGTGAAGTCTGTTTAGGACAAAGGGAGACAGACCAGAATGCCTGTTGGTCCTTCACTCTTCCAGCCAGGGAGGGATTGGGACTAGATATTGACCCAGGCATTTTTAAAATACCGGCCCATATTTTTAATTGAGGGCCCCTAAACACACCCACGTTTTAACTCAAGGCCTCAATCCAAATACTGATAATTCTGCGCAAACCCAGCCCACTGGGCTGAAGATGGACCGACTCATTTGGCATTTGCCTAAAGTACCCTGTAGCGAGTCCGTTTCTGCTTTTGGCTGTGTTGTGTTCACCAGGTCCCTGTATTAGACTGTGGTCTGTTGGATCGTTACCGACTGTCTGTCTGTTAATCCAGAGTTTAACAAGCTCTCAATTGGTCCAAATTAAATCCAATAACTACCAATTACAGTGTGGTTGGGCTCCATTGATTGGCCAAGCCATACTGAAGCCTCAGCCTGCTTGCTGCAGCAAAGCAATAATTCATGAGAATGCCACACACACACACACACTCTGGAACACACACACACACGCGCACACACACACACACACGCACACACACACACACGCACGCACACACACACACACACACACAGAGGAAAAGCACAGATAATGATTGATGGTCTTCCTCGATAATGTATCTTCCTTTCACAAAACGTCCATATTTAGAGGCCGTCCCAAATGGCACCCTATTTTCTATACAGGGCACTGGCTCTGGTCTAAAGTGGTGCACTACATAGTGAAAAGGGGATTTCGTTTTGGACGCACTTCGCTCCTTCGCTAATGTATCTTCCTTCCCCCAAAAGGTCAATTTTATCTGTCGCTGTCCAGGTCATCCAATATGGATCCTCTAAAGTGCAACGTGTGTTTGCCGCCTCCCTGTCCAATCCGGTGATGTGTTGGCAGCAGCCGCCTCCCTGTCCAATCCGGTGATGCGTTGGCAGCAGCCGCATCACTGTCCAATCCGTGATGTGTTGGCAGCAGCCGCCTCCCTGTCCAATCCGGTGATGTGTTGGCAGCAGCCGCCTCCCTGTCCAATCCGGTGATGTGTTGGCAGCAGCCGCCTCCCTGTCCAATCCGGTGATGTGTTGGCAGCAGCCGCCTCCCTGTCCAATCCGGTGATGTGTTGGCAGCAGCCGCCTCCCTGTCCAATCCGGTGATGTGTTGGCCGCCTCCCTGTCCAATCCGGTGATGTGTTGGCAGCCTCCCTGTCCAATCGGGTGATGTGTTGGCAGCCTCCCTGTCCAATCCGGTGATGTGTTGGCAGCCTCCCTGTCCAATCCGGTGATGTGTTGGCAGCCTCCCTGTCCAATCCGGTGATGTGTTGGCAGCAGCTCAGAAAAAATGAAAAGAAGAAGAAACTCAACTCCGTGACAGAGACGTTAAAACCCGGTGTGTGATTATTATGGGGCGACAGGGTAGCCTAGTGGTTAGAGTGTAGAGGCGGCAGGTACAGAGACGTTAAAACCCAGTGTGTGATTATTATGGGGCGACAGGGTAGCCTAGTGGTTAGAGTGTAGAGGCGGCAGGTACAGAGACGTTAAAACCCAGTGTGTGATTATTATGTTATCCAGAAACAGCAACACTTGACTCTGTCTCCAAGAACACAGAGACGTTAAAACCCAGTGTGTGATTATTATGTTATCCAGAAACAGCAACACTTGACTCTGTCTCCAAGAACACAGAGACGTTAAAACCCAGTGTGTGATTATTGTGTTATCCAGAAACAGCAACACTTGACTCTGTCTCCAAGAACACAGAGACGTTAAAACCCAGTGTGTGATTATTATGTTATCCAGAAACAGCAACACTTGACTCTGTCTCCAAGAACACAGAGACGTTAAAACCCAGTGTGTGATTATTATGTTATCCAGAAACAGCAACACTTGACTCTGTCTCCAAGAACACAGAGACGTTAAAACCCAGTGTGTGATTATTCTGTTATCCAGAAACAGCAACACTTGACTCTGTCTCCAAGAACACAGAGACGTTAAAACCCAGTGTGTGATTATTATGTTATCCAGAAACAGCAACACTTGACTCTGTCTCCAAGAACACAGAGACGTTAAAACCCAGTGTGTGATTATTATGTTATCCAGAAACAGCAACACTTGACTCTGTCTCCAAGAACACAGAGACGTTAAAACCCAGTGTGTGATTATTGTGTTATCCAGAAACAGCAACACTTGACTCTGTCTCCAAGAACACAGAGACGTTAAAACCCAGTGTGTGATTATTATGTTATCCAGAAACAGCAACACTTGACTCTGTCTCCAAGAACACAGAGACGTTAAAACCCAGTGTGTGATTATTATGTTATCCAGAAACAGCAACACTTGACTCTGTCTCCAAGAACACAGAGACGTTAAAACCCAGTGTGTGATTATTATGTTATCCAGAAACAGCAACACTTGACTCTGTCTCCAAGAACACAGAGACGTTAAAACCCAGTGTGTGATTATTATGTTATCCAGAAACAGCAACACTTGACTCTGTCTCCAAGAACACAGAGACGTTAAAACCCAGTGTGTGATTATTATGTTATCCAGAAACAGCAACACTTGACTCTGTCTCCAAGAACACAGAGACGTTAAAACCCAGTGTGTGATTATTATGTTATCCAGAAACAGCAACACTTGACTCTGTCTCCAAGAACACAGAGACGTTAAAACCCAGTGTGTGATTATTATGTTATCCAGAAACAGCAACACTTGACTCTGTCTCCAAGAACACAGAGACGTTAAAACCCAGTGTGTGATTATTATGTTATCCAGAAACAGCAACACTTGACTCTGTCTCCAAGAACACAGAGACGTTAAAACCCAGTGTGTGATTATTATGTTATCCAGAAACAGCAACACTTGACTCTGTCTCCAAGAACACAGAGACGTTAAAACCCAGTGTGTGATTATTATGTTATCCAGAAACAGCAACACTTGACTCTGTCTCCAAGAACACAGAGACGTTAAAACCCAGTGTGTGATTATTATGTTATCCAGAAACAGCAACACTTGACTCTGTCTCCAAGAACACAGAGACGTTAAAACCCAGTGTGTGATTATTATGTTATCCAGAAACAGCAACACTTGACTCTGTCTCCAAGAACACAGAGACGTTAAAACCCAGTGTGTGATTATTATGTTATCCAGAAACAGCAACACTTGACTCTGTCTCCAAGAACACAGAGACGTTAAAACCCAGTGTGTGATTATTATGTTATCCAGAAACAGCAACACTTGACTCTGTCTCCAAGAACACAGAGACGTTAAAACCCAGTGTGTGATTATTATGTTATCCAGAAACAGCAACACTTGACTCTGTCTCCAAGAACACAGAGACGTTAAAACCCAGTGTGTGATTATTATGTTATCCAGAAACAGCAACACTTGACTCTGTCTCCAAGAACACAGAGACGTTAAAACCCAGTGTGTGATTATTATGTTATCCAGAAACAGCAACACTTGACTCTGTCTCCAAGAACACAGAGACGTTAAAACCCAGTGTGTGATTATTATGTTATCCAGAAACAGCAACACTTGACTCTGTCTCCAAGAACACAGAGACGTTAAAACCCAGTGTGTGATTATTATGTTATCCAGAAACAGCAACACTTGACTCTGTCTCCAAGAACACAGAGACGTTAAAACCCAGTGTGTGATTATTATGTTATCCAGAAACAGCAACACTTGACTCTGTCTCCAAGAACACAGAGACGTTAAAACCCAGTGTGTGATTATTATGTTATCCAGAAACAGCAACACTTGACTCTGTCTCCAAGAACACAGAGACGTTAAAACCCAGTGTGTGATTATTATGTTATCCAGAAACAGCAACACTTGACTCTGTCTCCAAGAACACAGAGACGTTAAAACCCAGTGTGTGATTATTATGTTATCCAGAAACAGCAACACTTGACTCTGTCTCCAAGAACACAGAGACGTTAAAACCCAGTGTGTGATTATTATGTTATCCAGAAACAGCAACACTTGACTCTGTCTCCAAGAACACAGAGACGTTAAAACCCAGTGTGTGATTATTATGTTATCCAGAAACAGCAACACTTGACTCTGTCTCCAAGAACACAGAGACGTTAAAACCCAGTGTGTGATTATTATGTTATCCAGAAACAGCAACACTTGACTCTGTCTCCAAGAACACAGAGACGTTAAAACCCAGTGTGTGATTATTATGTTATCCAGAAACAGCAACACTTGACTCTGTCTCCAAGAACACAGAGACGTTAAAACCCAGTGTGTGATTATTATGTTATCCAGAAACAGCAACACTTGACTCTGTCTCCAAGAACACAGAGACGTTAAAACCCAGTGTGTGATTATTATGTTATCCAGAAACAGCAACACTTGACTCTGTCTCCAAGAACACAGAGACGTTAAAACCCAGTGTGTGATTATTATGTTATCCAGAAACAGCAACACTTGACTCTGTCTCCAAGAACACAGAGACGTTAAAACCCAGTGTGTGATTATTATGTTATCCAGAAACAGCAACACTTGACTCTGTCTCCAAGAACACAGAGACGTTAAAACCCAGTGTGTGATTATTATGTTATCCAGAAACAGCAACACTTGACTCTGTCTCCAAGAACACAGAGACGTTAAAACCCAGTGTGTGATTATTATGTTATCCAGAAACAGCAACACTTGACTCTGTCTCCAAGAACACAGAGACGTTAAAACCCAGTGTGTGATTATTATGTTATCCAGAAACAGCAACACTTGACTCTGTCTCCAAGAACACAGAGACGTTAAAACCCAGTGTGTGATTATTATGTTATCCAGAAACAGCAACACTTGACTCTGTCTCCAAGAACACAGAGACGTTAAAACCCAGTGTGTGATTATTATGTTATCCAGAAACAGCAACACTTGACTCTGTCTCCAAGAACACAGAGACGTTAAAACCCGGTTTAATGTCAATCAATGCAGGGCACTTTATTTCCTATATATAGTTCACTACTTTTGACCAGAGCCCATAGGGCAAAGGGTTCTTCAAAGGGTTCTTCAAAGGGGACAGGCGAATGACCATTTAGGTTCTAGAGAGCATCTTTTTTTGTGTTTATGTGTTCATGTGTTTATGTTTTATTTTTGGAATGTAAAATAATTAGACATAGGACTCTCCCGAAGTGGCACAGCATTTCAGTGCAAGAGGCATCACTACAGTCCTTGGTTTGATTCCAGGCTGTAACACAGCTGTCTAAGGCACTGGATTTCAGTTCAAGAGGCATCAGTACAGTCCCTGGTTTGATTCCAGGCTGTATCACAGCGGTCTAAGGCACTGCATTTCAGTTCAAGAGGCATCACTACAGTCCTTGGTTTGATTCCAGGCTGTATCACAGCGGTCTAAGGCACTGCATTTCAGTGCAAGAGGCATCACTACAGTCCCTGGTTTGATTCCAGGCTGTAACACAGCTGTCTAAGGCACTGCATTTCAGTGCAAGAGGCATCACTACAGTCCCTGGTTTGAATCCAGGCTGAATCACATCCAGCTGTGATTGAGAGTCCCATAAGGTGGTGCTTTACTTGGCTTATCGAGCTCCGCGACTCCTTAGCGACTCCTTGTGGTGGTCCGGGCGCCTGCGGGCTGACCTCAGTCGTCAGTTGAATGGCGTTTCCTCCAACACATTGGTGAGGCTGGCTCCGGGTTAAGCAGGCGGGTGTTTAAGGAGCGCGGTTTGGCTGATCATGTTTTCGGGGAACGCATGACTCGACCTTCGCCTCCTAAAAGCCCATTGGGGGAGTTGCAGCGTTGAGGCAAGATCGAAATTGGGGAAACAAAAAGGGGCTATAAAGGGTTAATCATTGTTAAATGCATTATAAACCATTAATGGGTTACAACAAATTGGTCCAAATAGTGCGATAGCCAGTCAGTGCTTGCCAAATAGTGAGATAGCCAGTCAGTGCTTGCCAAATAGTGCGATAGCCAGTCAGTGCTTGCCAAATAGTGCGATAGCCAGTCAGTGCTTGCCGAATAGTGAGACACTATTTACCTCCAGCTATTAATAGTTTCTAAATGCATTTACACCTTCGTATAATATTGAACCCTTAACGTATAATCATGCATCCTTATATTCAATGGTCGTCCAGTTAAACAACAGTTATTTTCTCACTTTTGGGAGTGATGCAATGTTGCTCTGTCCCAGGAACAGAAATGGTTGGTTCTCAGACCAAAGGTAAATGCCCATGATGCATCCTGCCCCACGTTTAAAACCCTGACAATGCATTGATACATTTATTTATTCCAGGAATTAAAGATTCATCTCAAACCATATTATTGGTTCTTTGGATTTCTGAAAATATTTACCCCGACTTTATGAGATCTGTGAAATGCACAAGAAATAACCTGGAACGGAATGTTGTGTTGACACTGACATCACTTGACAGTGATAGACATGGCTATGAGAAGTGTGCAAAAGCACAAAATAAATGTTCACAATAATATCAAAATGTTGACAGAGGAGAGAGGGTAAATTCTCTATGAAATGTTGAGTTCTGCTGGATGATTTAGCACGCTGTTCAGCTAGCTGAGTAGCTAGCTTAGCTAGCACGTCTGTACTACCTAATTAAATATATAGACATTCTGCTAAACGATTTAAGATGAGATAATCTTTAGCATGATATAGCTAACTAGCTAAGTAGATCGTGTTTGGCTTCACTAGCTAGCAAGTGTTAGCTAGCTAACATTGACATGACACAGTTAACAATTTGTTAAAATAGCTTATTTTTGGATTAGCACGCTAGCTTGCTAGGTATCTAACCTTTGAACTCAGGTACAGTCCCTAGCTAGGTAGCTGGTAAGTTAGCTAGCTAGATGACATTCTTTGTCAGAATACTAAAATGACTGATTTTCAATTTTTAATACTAACTTACTAGCTAGCTACTGTAGCTAACTGGCTAGTGTATTATAACACATTGTGATAACTAGCTAACGGCTTTCATCTCTTGGTAGCTATCTATTATTGTTAGAAAGTTTAACACTAGCTTTTATTATTATTAGCTAGTAGTGGATAACATTACTAGCTAAGACTAAATCGTAGAAATCAAGCTAATGATGATAGTAGAGTAGTGTCTATGGTAAATTGTCATTAATTCCTCGGATGTATAAGTATAAATGTTTTATTTTAAAGAGTTGAAATAATTTTTTTGATTTTTGGTATTGAGGCATTGTATCTACTTTCACAGAGTCAGATGAACCCACGGATAAAACATTTTAAGCTTTGTGTTCGGTTTGAGGGTAGTCGCTAACTAGCGCAATAGCTAACTAGCGCAATAGCTAACTAGCGCAATAGCTAACTAAATATCAATAGAATTCCAGTAATTGTGCTACAGTCATTCCCCTTTCTTATTGGTTCCACTGTGTGTGTGTGTGTGTGTGTGTGTGTGTGTGTGTGTGTGTGTGTGTGTAACATGAGAGAAGACTGCTGTGTAGCCATCAGAAACGTGCCTGTTTCAATCAGTGTCAAGATTGACTTTGACGTGTGTGGCATATATTCACACACACACACACACACACACACACACACACACACACACACACACACACACACACACACACACACACACACACAGTGGAACCAATAAGAAAGAGGAATGACTCACCCCTCCCACACCTAACTCTCCTCACCCCTCTCCTCTCCCTCTCCAAACTCTCCTCACCCCTCCTCTCTCCCTCTCCTAACTCTCCTCACCCCCTCTCCAAACTCTCCTCACCCTCTCCTCTCCCACTCCTAATTCTTCTCACCCCCTCTCCTCTCCCCCTCTCCTATCTCTCCTCACACCTCTCCCTCTTATAACTCTCCTCACCCCCTCTCATCTCCCTCTCCAAACTCTCTTCACCCCTCCTCTCTCCCTCTCATAACTCTCCTCAGCCCCTCTCCTAACTCTCCTCACCCCTCTCCTAACTCTCCTCACCCTCCTCTCCTAACTCTCCTCACCCCTCTCCTCTCCCACTCCCAACTCTTCTCACCCCTCTCCTAACTCTCCAAACCCCCTCTCATCTCACTCTCCTAACTCTCCTCACACCCCTCTCCTAACTCTCCTCACCCATCTCCTTTCCCTCCTAACTCTCCTCAGCCCCTCTCCTAACTCTCCTCACCCCTCTCCCCTCCCACTCCTAACTCTCCTCACCCCCTCTCCTCCCCCTCTCCTAACTCTCCTAACTCTCCTCACCCCCCTCTCCTAACTCTCCTCACCCCCTCTCCTCTCCCTCTCCTAACTCTTCTCACCCCTCTCCTATCTCTCCTCCCCCTCTCCCTCTCCTAACTTCTCCTCCTCCTCCTCCTTCTTCCTCCTCGTTTCACCCTCTACCCTCCTCCGCCTGCTCTTCTCACCCTCTACCCTTCGCCTCCTCCGCCTCCTGCTCTTCTCACCCTCTACCCTTCGCTCTTCCTCCTCCCCCTCTCCTCCTCCTCTTATCACCATCTATGCTTCTCCTCTTCCTCACCCACTTATCACCCTCTACCCTTCTCCTCCTGCTCTTCTCACCCTCTACCCTTCTCCTCCTCCGCCTCCTCCTCCTGCTCTTCTCACCCTCTACCCTTCGCTCTTCCTCCTCCCCCTCTCCTCCTCCTCTTCTCACCATCTATGCTTCTCCTCTTCCTCACCCACTTCTCACCCTCTACCCTTCTCCTCCTCCTCTTCTCACCCTCTACCCTTCTCCTCCTCCTCCTTCTTCCTCCTCTTTTCACCCTCTACCCTCCTCCTCCTCCTGTTCTTCTCACCCTCTACCCTTCGCTCTTCCTCCTCCCCCTCTCCTCCTCCTCTTCTCACCATCTATGCTTCTCCTCTTCCTCACCCACTTCTCACCCTCTACCCTTCTCCTCCTCCTCTTCTCACCCTCTACCCTTCTCCTCCTCCTCCTCCTCCTTCCTCCTCTTTTCACCCTCTACCCTTCTCCTCCTCCTCCTCCTCCTCCTTCTTCCTTCTCTTTTCACCCTCTTCCCTCCTCCTGCTCTTCTCACCCTCTACCCTCTACCCTTCACTCTTCCTCTTCCTTCCTCCTCTTTTCACCCTATACCCTTCTCCTCCTCCTTCTCCTTCTCCTTCCTCCTCTTTTCACCCTCTACCCTTCTCTTCCTCCTCCTCCTTCTTCCTCCTCTTTTCACCCTCTACCCTTCTACTCCTCCTCCTCCTCCTTCTTCCTCCTCTTCTCACCCTCTACCCTTCACTCTTCCTCCTCCCCCTCTCCTCCTCCTCTTCCTCACCCACTTCTCACCCTCTACCCTTCTCCTCCTCCTCCTCCTTCCTCCTCTTTTCACCCTCTACCTTCTCCTCCTCCTCCTTCTCCTCCTCTTTTCACCCTCTACCCTTCTCCTCCTCCTCCTTCTTCCTCCTCTTTTCACCCTCTACCCTTCTCCTCCTTCTTCCTCTCTTTTCACCCTCTACCCTCCTCCTCCTCCTTCTTCCTCCTCTTTTCACCCTCTACCCTTCTCCTCCTCCTCCCCCTCTTCTACCTCTCGGCCACTCCTCCTCCTCTCCTCCTTCACCTCACCCTCCTCACCCGGCTCCTAACTCTCCCTCCTTCTCCTCCCCCAATCATCTCCTCTTCCTCATCCCCAGAGTGAGATGTATCTTATATTTAGTGCTGCCATGTCACCACACAACCACACTGTCCCCGGTGACCTGTGAGTGATGGAGGCTGCTGTCTAGGCCCCGGTGCAAGGCACGCACCCACACGCGTACACACACACACACACACGCACGCACACACACACACACACACACACACACACACACACACACACACACACACAGCTGTTAGCCTTAGTGAGGCGCTGCACGACCCTCTTTATTGGACCACACGTCATCCTGTTGTCTCACTGCAGCTCAGGCTGACACAGCCATCTGGCTGTACCACCCAGCAACCACCACGGACAGAGATTTACACAGGCAGGCAGGCGGGCGGGCAGGAAGGCAGGCGGGCAGGAAAGCAGGCGGGCAGGAAGGCAGGCGGGCGGGCAGGAAGGCAGGAAGGCAGGCAGGAAGGCAGGAAGGCAGGCAGGAAGGCAGGAAGGAAGGCAGGAAGGCAGGCAAGGGGGGCAGGAAAGCAGGCGGGCAGGAAGGCAGGCGTGCGGGCAGGAAGGCAGGAAGGCAGGCAGGAAGGCAGGAAGGCAGGCAGGAAGGCAGGA